>NW_024037061.1:18059620-18171901 GCF_015706575.1 Patiria miniata
GGAAGCTGGATATTGGAAAGGTGTTGAAACTGTTGATTGAGCAACTCCAGACAGAGTAGGTCCAAATGCAAAAGCAGATAAACTCACTGAAGAGAAAAAGAGCGCGATACCTTCCATCCACAGCTTTCTTTCAACAAATAACTCTTTCAATCCGGTTCCACACATCAGCTTTCCAACAACTCAAGCAGTTCATGAGATGGAAGCCACCGAGCCGCAATACAGGGTGGGTCTTAAAGAAATTGACCGAATTAAAAAAAAATATTTAAAAATATTTGGCTCCATTTTAATAAAAACAAATAGGGATAAAGTACATCTTATTGATTTGTATCTGTGAAAAAAAATCACGTAATTTTCATACTCTATTACCACGTTATATCCACATGTATTTCAATATAAAAGATCACAAAACTCGGCTGTCCATGGACGTTCAGATCCCGGTGTTCGTGGGCAAGTGGTGGGGCGATTGGACATCATCTTCTTATGGGGGCGCTGTTCAGACCGGCCGATCATGGGCAATATCGGACAAAAGGTGCCGCTTTTCATGGCGGCACATTTGCCGACTTTTGCGCAACATTCCAAAAAACGGGCGCTCGTTAAGAAAGAGCGCTCGTAAAAAACGGCACTCTTTACAAAATATATGGGGGGGGGTAAATATCCCCCATCCCCTCACCGGCAAAGGAAGTACAATTGGGGGTGCGCGGCCACTGCGTGTACATATAACGTGTACGCGCGTCTTCTCACACAAGGAACGGTGCACGTCAACCACTGATCTCTATATAACGACTGGATAGCGAAATGAGAGTCGCACAATGAATGAATTTGACGCCATATTGGTGAGACCGGTGAGACCGGCTGGTGATCTACAAAGGACAAGTTGCCCAATTTATAGACAGCATGATTTCTTTTGTAACATCGCGGTTCACTTGACTTATATTTTGACCACCACCACTGACCAAGGTTTACAATTTTTCTAACGACGTGATTTACTTTTTCAACGCCGCATTTCACTTTTCGGCGTTTTGGAAATAATAATCACTACGGAAATGTGTCCCTTTTAGAACATCATTATATGTGTACGTGACTAAAGTGCGCGTCAACTGTTGATACAACGCGCGCGTATATACGCGCTGAACGTTCGTATTATACGCAGCCATCTTCGTGAAACCGGGGGCTAATTGGTCAATATGTAAAGTCTACTGTGTGAATGCTGTATGGATATCCTCTATCCCAACCTCGTGCCGCGTGGGTACGATCTTGCGGCGCCATGGTGTTTCCCATCATGCTTTGTGCGATCGTTAGTGTAAGGAACTCTCCCTTTTTTTTGGCTTGCCTTCCCCCCCCCCCCCCGCGACGCCCATGATAGTTGCCATTTGATTATTTTGATTGTTTATTTCGCGTGCGATTGTAATGAATCTGTTGCTTATCATTCATCTGGTTACAAATTCGTAAATGTTCACTTCCTTTTGTTGGATTTTTTTTATTGAATCGGCTTATTCATCTGTATATTTATATTTTTGTTTCGATATCGTTTTTACTTATTTTACAATATTGATGCTTAGCTTTAATTTATGACTAGCAACATCATTATTCATTTATGGCATTTTCTATTTTCTCTAACCCTCACATTTTATCCCATGTTCTCTATTTGTGTTTGCCCGATTGTTAGTCTGTTTCTGTAATTGTTGAGTTGACATTTCGGTTTTGTTTTGTCAAGGTATCTTCATATAAGCCCCCGGCTTCGAAAGATGCCTGTATAATTGCCTACATAGCTATATACATGTTTGATCTTGTTGAGTGATCGGGCACAACCCGACCACTTTCTCCGCGGGTTTTCTCCTAAACCGTTCGTGATATTGAAGTTAAAACGATATCGAAACAAAAATATATATAAACAGATGAATCAGCTGATTAAATAAAAAAAATCCAACACAAGGAAGTGAACATTTAGGAATTGTTTACCAGATGAATAATAAGTTACAGATTCATTACAATAGCACGCGAAATAAATAATCAAAATAATCAAATGGCAACTATCATGGGCGTCGCGAGGTGGGTGGGGGGGGGGGGGGGGGTGGGGGGGAGGGCAAGCCAAAAAAACAGGAGAAAAAGGGGGGGGGAGAGGGGCGAAATCATATTGTTGTTTATTTAAGGGGTGGGGGGGGGGCCGCCGGGGGGAAATACCCTGCCCACCCTCGAAAAAATGATCAATCGGGAAACTGCAGGAAAACATAGGGATTTTGGAATCGACACCTCATTTATCGTTACGTTATGGCTCATCCGGTTCCCGAGATATCACTTGTTATGTATTTCAATATGGCGTCGGCAGCCATTTTGAAAAAAAAAGTGCTATAAAAAGTTGGTCGTAACTTTTGGGAGGTGTATAGGAGCTATGTTTTTCTTTACATTGGTCCTATTTGTCAAATACATCAAGAAAAAAAGGTATCCGCAACAAGGTCACGGATTCCAGGAAAATGACTCTACTATCCCTGCTCAATCTGTAATATTGTACCTAGGGACGGGAAAATATTTTTCCTGATTAATTTGTAAAGTTATTTTTTTCCATTTACCTTTTAGATAATTGTTTCAATCATTTGAATGAATCTCCATACAATTCATCGTGTGAGTGTTGAGTTAAAAAATGTGACCTCATTTCAGAATATTATTAATGCAATTATTCAGTTCATTATTGGAGTAAATCAATGTTCTCTGATGACCAATGTGGCAAAACTGAAATGGCAATTTACTTACAATCAATCTTGGGAGGGAAGATTTAAAAAAAAAAACAGGAAAAGGAGATATTCGAAAATGTAAATAAAGAAGTGTGGAAAAGCTGTTTGAGGTGATTACGGTAACTCGTCATCGTTCATTAAATTTTTTTTTTTTAAATTATTTGTTTTGGAAGAGCGCTTCAATTCTCTTCTGTAAGAAAAAATCTTACTCAATAATCCAGTTTCCAGGGTAAACAAAATGAATGCACAATGCGCGTTTACCCGTCTGACAGTAAACGCGCCGCCTTTGTTCGGCCGCGCTTTCGTGCGCAAACACTGCGGGATGTCCTATCCAGTCTGTGTATATGGAGATCAATGCTTGCATTATACAGTCCATGCATTTCGTGCGCATTAATATTGGTGGTGCGTCGGTAAAGTGCTGACTTTAGGTTACTGGTTTAACAGTATGAATCCAATGAGAGATCAAGTACACTAGTGGTAACCAAGGCCTTTTTTCATCAATCGGCTGTACCATTGCTATAGCGTAGGGATCTAAAGGCGGACCCTGAGATAGATGATGGGAGGCTTTTGTGGCAATACTAAAGCAAATGCTATATTAAGAATATGACGTAATGGCGCGCATTAATAATTATTGCCCGACAAACGCAGTCGGTATGCGCTTTGTACAGTACGCCGTGCCAGGCAGTGACGACGGTTGAAGAAGCAGGAACACTCTAGCGTAATTATAAGGTAAAACGATTGCATTTGTTTTTCATTCCGTAAGATTCAATGCAGTCATTCATTACAATTTGTACCATCACGTACAAATTTTACAATGATATGATATTTGATAAATATTACGTACACAGCAATCAAGCAGCAAATGAAATTACATTGAGGTGTAAGGTTTAAGCGAAAGGCTTTTGTGTCTGTAAGGCACTTGTACAAGTGCAAATTCCATCTAGTGGATTTCCAGCATAGGGCGTCGAGGCGGAGCAAAGAAGCAAGCATTTTTGTATATGTTCTAATATACTATGCAAACTAACCTATGGACACTGAGACAAATATAGGCTACAAGATACTGTGAAATGGACACTAAGGACAAACTAAACACAAGATAAGACAGACAACTACGTGTGAGACGAGGCATTTTTCACTGAGATAGGGCAATGATTTTTAAGAGAATCATCCTAATTATTCCAGTATAAAAGATGCCTCGACGAAAAACACTATTTAATACATTGACGTTCTGTTAAATTGGACGAACACATTTTCCCTAGCACTAATTCGTGTATTATAGCTTATAGGCCTACTTAAAATTTAGATGTCTTTTTTGCGTCAAATAAGAAATTAATACAGGGAGGGAATATCTTATGCGTGAATGTATACATGAGTTATTCCCGTGAAGTGATATAAGTCATTACAATATAATAGATTTTAATTTAGCAAACATCATGATCACGATAGCCAGCATTCGAAATTGCACGAACCGCTCGTCTTGGTAAAGTAAGTAATGTGTCACATTAACGTTTCGTAAACGTATTAACTGCCCCAATTCAAGATTGAGTAATTTAAATATCGTAAAACGAATGAAATGAAATTGTACTCGGGAGGTACTATTTTAAACGAGTAACATGCCAGTGTTCTTGAATATTTTTATTGCTTCTTCGTCAAAACGGTTTTCCGAGTAAGTTTTTCATGAATGGTAATACCCAATACTTAAGTTCTTTTAATTTGAATTAGCCTTGTTTTATTAAAAATCAAAGGAACAAATTGTGTGTACTTGAATTGATCGATACAAAATTATAGAACTTAATTTGAGGACATAAATACATAATTTGTTTATGAAATGCTTAGCTGCCACAGAGGTCATCTTTGAAATGCGAGCAAACATAGATGAACCAGACCAACAGACAATTAACTGATTGATTGATTGATTGATTACAGAGAATCCAGAGATACTTTCTGTCACGGTGATGGCCACTACTAACGCCCCTCCTTCCTACGTGGCTGCGCCTCAGCCCGTCGGCCAGCAACAACTGGTAAGCCAGTCAATTCTCCCGGAATATAACAGTTCAGAATAATACATTATGGTGTAAAAGAAAATCAAATAGAGCCCCAATATCGTGCACTGTGTGTATATCAGTATTATGTTAATTACTATAAGCCATCACTTATTTTAAGATAGTTATATGAATGACATTGATGGTGCTTTTATGTTACATATGCGGTATTCGCTATGCTGTCGCCATATTGCCTGCTTTGTACCATTCATTACAGGCAACCTGTACACGCCGCTGGTCTTCGTACATGACTACACGCGCACAATTATACAGTCCGCTTATTGTGTTTGCAATGTCATGTACGTACACGGACCTTATTCATGTGCTAATTTTGGCATGAGAACAATTATATCTACCTCAAGGACATAGTGTGTGTCGTGTTGCGCGAGTGTATCAATGAAAACATTGACTTAGTTCATTGTTTTTATATTTTTATATTTTACCTTTATAAAAGTTGGCCCCAACCCAAATGAGGAAAAATGCTGGCCTTGGGTGAGCTGTCAAAGTGCGAAAAAGAAAATTGAAATTATCTGAACAGTTTGTTTCGCATGTGAAGCCCCCCACTTTGAAATGTTATGGCCTCGCCCATGAAAGGGTAAGAAAACATTGAATCAAGTGGTTTTGAACTTGTACAGGCATCCATACGTGATCCTGAGCGTTTCAAAGAGTGTACCGAAAAAATGCTTATGGGCCCACACAAGACCAATGAGTCATACCCCGAAAAACCATTGACACTCAACCTGATTCACCAGGTGACGGTGCAACCCGCTGCCGGCGTTACTTTCGGCACGGTCAACCCACAGCCTCGAAGTGGTAACTGGAAGGGTATTCTGTGGACAGGAACAATTCAAGTGGTTTTGGGTTCCTTGACCGTCATTTTTGGGATTGCCACCGTGACTGCATTTAACCGTGTGTACGATATCATTGACATCGGATCTCCAATTTGGTGTGGTATATTAGTGAGTACAATTTTCACCCTCATTCCATGCTATTCTTTGTTTATTGACAGTGCTGATTCGTTTGTTTTTGGCTTTGATGCCTATTATGATCATACTTTTAAACAGAGGCTTATGTGGAGAGCGGGGAATGAATTTTGCGGAATATTTCTCATTAAAAAAGACGAATAGTTGTTTACATGCACGAGGTTTACGGTGGGGTTACGGTGTACATGTGCAATGATACGTTTACGTTGTACAACAGACACTTTCGTTTTGTGTCCACATCGGAGGCTAAAGTGTCCAATATCTTGCCAAATGAACATTTTGGCTGCATTCGTATACATCTGTTGCACACGTGTGGACGCCAAATGAATCCTTTAGCCTTTCCTAAATCTCAGCAATGTTTTTTTTTGTACAGTTCTACGTCGTCGCTGGAATCTTGGGCATAGTGTCAGGATGTAAGAAGAATTCCGGAGTGGTAAGCCATTGTCAAGGGTTTCTTACTTGGCAGTATTAACGGTGTTCAGTTGTTGCTACTTTGAAGTGGGAAATCTTCAAAATGGGGAAAAAGTAACAAATGAATACAGTCCTGTGATATTTCGCAGATATATGGCCTGAATATTAACATATGACCCCTTTAATGGACTTGGACCAATTCCACCAATTGACAGAAAATCTTTTAGAAAGATTTTGAAGGAATTGTGATTTTTCTGCACAGGCTATCGGCTACATGGTCATGTCCATCTTGGCTTGTTTGGCGACGTGCTGCGTCATTGGTTTTAGTGCCGGCAGCATGTCAACCATCAATTCAAGATGCGTTTACTACGACTACAGTTATAACTCGTATGGTAGATATCGGTACCGCTGTGATTTGAAGGTGGGTCATACTTTAATCACCGTTAACGAGAAACGTTTCCTTTTTTATACACGTTATCGTTACTATAATTACACTCCACCATGCTGTTATTTGCAGGTGAGTAGAACTTTAATCCGCTGACAATGAAAAACGTTTTCGTGTTTCTGCCTCCAGGGGTGTATATCTTCTTTTTAATGGTCTTATTTGTTACATTTGTTTATTTCTCAGCGAATTTGCCGTCGTTGCTTTACTTTCGAGGCGCTATATTAATGAGAATCACGTCTCCGCTTTTCTTGATTTGAAGTATTTCCAAACTGCGATTTGTGTTTCAATGTGTATGATGAAGTTAAACGATTTTGAAAGATACCAAGACGTTTACAAGACGGAACGTTAGGCCTACGTACCGCAAAGATATTTAGGTTTAATAATATTTATGTGTTGAATTGTGGGATGCCCTTGAAGTGTGAAGGTAACTAATACATCATCTCTTGCAATGATTCTATGCAGGCGGCCATCAATGGTGTTTATGCTACACTGATACTTCTCGCCTTAGCGGAGTTTGTTGTCGCCATCGTTGGTGCCAGCATGACCTGCGGTCCACTCTGCAGTGGTGGATCAGCAACTCAGACTGTGGTACGTGACAACACCAAGTTATGTCCTTGTAGATCTGCATTGCTTTTTTTTTTCTAGATCAAGTAAAATTCAGTTTTACGGGGTGTAAATTAGCTCATTGTGACTTGTCTTAGGACATGGTGCGTTGGGATTAGGTTATTAAGGACTTTTGAGACCTTGTGATTGTACGAACCGAGCATTTCATGCTTTTGAGGTAAACTCCAGTTTAAATTCACCTGAAAAGCTATAGTGCGCTCATCGCGGCATGTATGTATCACAAGTATGGCAGTTATTATCGCATGTGGCAATATAGGCCTACCTTTCATCCTTTGATTGGCTTTCTTTCGAAAGCACTTCTGACAAAAACAATCTACAGGGTGAGTGAAAAAAAAAAGGAAACCCAAATGGTGCTCCCATTTTTTTTTCAAAAGACGTTCTGCATGTAGCGCTTTCCAGATCTACGATGTAAAAGCCTGATTAATAAACTTTCTTTCAGTGAAAGAATCATTCAAATCGCTCTCGTACTTTTCAAGTTATGGAATTTTGAATACAAACACCATTTCAACTTTGTCCACGGATCACATTAAGGTACATGATCTAGGCAAAAGCTGGCAAGCGCTACATGCAGTACTTTTTTTTTTTAATAGGGGGCCACCATTTGGGTTTCCTTTTTTTTTTTTTTTTTTAACTCTCCTTGTAGTTATTGTCCGTTTCATGCCCTGAACTACCACTGAAGCTAGTAGACGAAATTATGAAAGGATAAATAGGCCTATATGTTACAGTGCGAAAACAAATACTCGAGAAAATAAAGCGAATGCCTTTTAGACCTATATTTGCTCAGAGATCACAATAATTAGAACACTTTAAATGTTAACATTATGGTAACACTTAGGTGTCAAGAGGAGAGGTCGATGTAAAAAGAAAAACACATTCAGATTTGGGATGAACAATTACACGTACGATAGCAAGGTGGTAGGTATTTAATTAGAGGATGATGTATTTGAGAGAAAACAAACATGCAAATAAAGTAGAATTGTTCTCATAATGACAGATCCAATACCAAGCTCAACCACACCTGGTGGTTGCCACACAACCCCAGGGACCGGCTTTCTACAACATTCCTGGTCAGCCACAAGTTGGTAAGAGACGTCTTAAAAAAAAATATTATTTTAAGCTATAGTAATGATCAGATGGAAAATCCCAGGCTTATGGTCTCTCCCATGCAGTCTCCTGATTCATATAATGTGTTCCCCCGTTGGTGTATGTGTATATAAAAAGTATAACACCCTTCTTTAGTCGCCCATTTTCCCTTGTTCTTGTTTAGCCTACCCAGCCCAGCAGGGGCAGTATCCGCAAGCTCAAGCGCCCCCAACCGGTGAGTAATGGTACCAAAAACTCATTAAATAGGTCATCGATGAACTTTGACCTGAAGGCGTGATATCTAGGGGTTGAAACAGAATTTAAGTCTTGACTTATTCATGTTAAGTTGCATGTGGATGTACATTAGTTCTTAGCATTTTGACTACCTTATGTGTCAATAAAGAGATATTGCAGACGTTTAAATTTCATACAGTGAATGAAGAAAAGTGTACTCAGATATTTCCTCAAAAGCTGTTGTTACATAACGGAGAATGTACACGCTGTCTTATCCTTAAAACTGCATTGGGCCATTTTCCTTTGTTTTTTGTTTGTTTGAATGTATAGCCTACCCAGCCCAGCAGGGGTAGTATCCGCAGGCTCAAGCGCCCCCCACCGGTGAACAACAGTACCAAGAACTCGTTAAATAGGTCATCGATGATCTTTGACCTGATGGAATCACGATATCTGGAGTTGGAAGAAGAAATAAATTCTTGATTTTTCATGTTAAGCTGTATCTGGATGTACATTAGGTTTTAGCCGTTCATGCAATGCGTCAAGAAATAGATTTAGAGGCAATGAAATAATATTGTCCTGCTCCTTTCTAGAATAATTCAAATGAAAGTTGGAGAACTGATTGACGCTTATTTTTTTTTTTATAAATGAAGAAAGCATAACGTACTCAGATATTTACTGAAGAGCTGTTGTTTCATAAAGGATAATGTATTTTTTACACAGACTAATATTGAAATATTTTTCGAAATCATGGCATCGGATGCAGACATTGGCTTAATTTGTTGAGCTCCCGTGCACTGTAGGGATTTTGGCATCATCGGATTTTGTTGCCACATATTCGAAGACGTACAACAATGAAAGCCAAAGCCAGGTTTGACACTTAACAAATAAAGTAGTCACTCATATACATTTTACATGGGGCAGGATAAAATCCTGCGTATTGGGAATATTGAGTTGAAGTTTATTTTTTTTCTGGTTATGGAACTTACTATGCAATGTGGCATCGGAAGGGTTCAGTTTTATGTGAGACTTGGCGGAATTTGTAGTATTACGAAATAAGTCTGTACAACACATAATGAGCTATTTCTTCGATTGTGACCATTAGATCCATTTGGTTAATCTAGGTGATGGCTGACATTGATTTTAGGTTGTAATTCACGAACTTTGTATGAGTTTAGGCCTACAGCGTGCTCAGTGACTATCCACGTCAATGACTGTCAGATTTGTCTATTATACAGGATGAGTGAAAAAGAAAGTGACCTGGAGTGGTTGTTTGCCTCTTAAAAAGCAATAACAGTTGACACACCAACGAAGCGTACATTAAACAAGCATGCTTTTTCCACTCATTTCAACAAATAAAATACTGAAATTGATCCATGCCATTAGAAGTTTACTAAAAATGTTACAAACAGACTATATTTAATTTTTTTACTAAAAGATTGCATTCTAGCGCTGTCAATGGAATGCCCTAAGAAGCTATATTGTATTATGTGAGAACCACAGATTACCCACATACATTCAGATACAAGTGAGATTTTGATAATATTTTTCTGAAATAATGATGGTGATTTTTGTCCGTTTTCCTGGGTAAATGTTTGTTCTTTCTTAAAATCAGGAAAACGCATGTACAAACATGTTCATTGGTTTACAGCTGAATTTATGGATGTGTGTATTAAAATATATTAGCTTGTGAAAATAGCACGCAAAATACATGACATTTTCAATGTTACCAGTGAATAATATGTACTTAATCGCCCTATGTTTATTAAACTGAGCGAGCCACATATTTTTTTTAACATATCTTATTACATTTACGCAATTTGTATGGCTCCATTTTTTCACTACTTTTCATAAAATTACACTTAGAATGTTGGAGAACTGATGCTTAATTCTTTATATAAGTATAACGTACTCAGATATTTACTCAAGAGCTTTTGTATGATGGATAATGTATATTTTAAATACACTGATATTGTGCCTTTCCCGAAATCATGGCATCGGCTGATGCGTTGGCTTCATGATTTGAGCTCCTAAATTCTAAACCCAGTTGGCTCGATCTGATATTCTTTGGCCGCACATTCAAAGAAAGGAATTATAGCCTGATACATTTTACAGGGGGCGTGATCAAATCGGTCATATGCGGAATATTGAGTTGATGTTTATTTGTTCACGTTTTGGATATGCCACTTATTGCAATGTGGCAACGGAAGTGTTCAATTTATTTTTGGTGAGATTTTTTTTGCATGGATAAACACTGAAGAAAATAAACGAGCAGTGCCCACTTGTACAAAGGAACCAAAAGAAGGAATGCAGTAATGATAGTTATACAGAACATTTGTACGGGGCAAAACCTTCATTTATGTTTTGCTTGGGTATGTTGCTAAAAATATGAGTTGCATTGATTTCATTTTTGTGATGCCTTTTGTATCATAAACTACTTTAGTCTTACGAAACCGTTCAGGGAAAGGGTTTTAAAACTGTAAAATCAGAACATCACGTGCATTTTTGTAATTCCTTATATTTCCTTTTCTATCGTCCATTATGCATACCTTTATGGAAGGTCTAACATATAAAGAATGTTTTGATTCTGATCGCCGCGGTCCTCAATTGAGGTCAATAAAGAAATTCAAATGTCTTGAATTTACATTTGATTTTTGTTCTTGCACCGTTTTAGTAGTTCTGAAGAGTTTTCGTCCTGCCTTGATGCTAGTATTTCCAAAGTGTATAAATGGGTGACAAATTCAGTACTGAGAGAAAGAGCAATTCAGATTCAAGAGTAAACACTTTATTCACACAATTCCAACATGGCGCAGCCCAATCTTTTCGACTCCAGCGGGCGCTGTGTAAATAGACTGTGAACACAACACTCGACTATACTATTGGATCCACGAAACCCTCACGTGTTCTGTGCAGTCTTTTTTTATATTTAATTTATTTAATTTATTTATATTTTAATATTACATTATCCTTATGAAAATATTTACAAACGTAGCATTACGTTCACGTTAAAAATAAATGTTGCAAATGTGCCAAAAGTGTGACCGCATTTGCGGTCTCCATTTGTATGTCAGCATAAAAATGGAAACCGCAAACGTCACAATTGAGTGGGAGGCTGGATGTTGGAACGGAGTTGAAACTGTTATTGAGCAACTCCAGACGGAGAAGGTCCAAATGCAATAGCAGATAAACTCACTAAAGAGGAAAAGAGTGCGATGACTTCCATCGACAACTTTCTTTCGACAAATCCGGTTCCACACATCAGCTTTCCAACAACTCAAGCAATTCATGAGATGGAAGCCACCAAGCCACAATACAGGGTGGATTGAAAAGAAATTAACCGAATTCTTAAAATTATGTGGCTCCATTTTGATAAAAGAAATAGGGTTAAAGTACATCTTATTGACTTTTATCTGTGAAAAAAATCACGTAATTTTCATACTCTATTACCACGTTATATCCACATGTATTTCAATATAAAAGATCACAAAACTCGGCTGTCCATGGACGTTCAGATCCCGGTTTTCGTGGGCAAATGGTGGGGCGATTGGACACCATCTTCTTATGGGGGCGCTGTTCAGACCGGCCGATCATGGGCAATATCGGACAATAGGTGCCGCTTTTCATGGCGGCACATTTGCCGACTTTTGCGCAACATTCCAAAAAACGGGCGCTCGTTAAGAAAGAGCGCTCGTAAAAAACGGCACGCTTTACGAAATATATAGGAGGGGGGGGGGGGGGTAAATATCCCCCATCCCCTCAGCGGCAAAGGAAGTACAATTGGGGGTGCGCGGCCACTGCGTGTACATATAACGTGTACGCGCGTCCTCTCACACAAGGAACGGTGCACGTCAACCACTGATCTCTATATAACGACTGGATAGCGAACAGGGAGCCGCACAATGAATGAATTTGACGCCATATTGGTGAGACCGGTGAGACCGGCTGGTGATCTACAAAGGACAAGTTGCCGAATTTATAGACAGCATGATTTCTTTTGTAACATCGCGGTTCACTTGACTTATATTTTGACCACCACCACTGACCAAGGTTTACAATTTTTCTAACGACGTGATTTACTTTCTCAATGCCGCAGTTCACTTTTTCGGCGTTTTGGAAATAATAATCACTACGGAAATGTGTCCCTTTTAGAACATCATTATATGTGTACGTGACTAAAGTGCGCGTCAACTGTTGATACAACGTGTGCGTATATACGCGCTGAACGTTCGTATTATACGCAGCCATCTTCGTGAAACCAGGGGCGAATTGGTCAATATGTAAAGTCTACTGTGTGAATGCTGTATGGATATCCTCTATCCCAACCTCGTGCCCCGTGGGTACGATCTTGCAGCGCCATGGTGTTTCCCATCATGCCTTGTGCGATCGTTAGTGTAAGGAACTCTCCCTTTTTTTGGCTTGCACCCCCCCCCCCCTCGCGACGCCCATGATAGTTGCCATTTGATTATTTTGATTGTTTATTTCGCGTGCGATTGTAATTAATCTGTTGCTTATCATTCATCTGGTTACAAATTCGTAAATGTTCACTTCCTTGTGTTGGATTTTTTTTTATTATTGAATCGGCTTATTCATCCGTATATTTATATTTTTGTTTCGATATCGTTTTTATTTATTTTACAATATTGATGCTTAGCTTTAATTTATGACTAGCTACATGATTATTTATTTATGGCATTTTCTATTTTCTCTAACCCTCACATTTTATCCCATGGTCTCTATTTGTGTTTGTCCGATTGTCTGTTTCTGTAATTGTTGAGTTGACATTTCGGTTTTGTTTTGTCAAGGCATCTTCATATAAGCCCCCGGCTTCGAAAGATGCCTGTATAATTGCCTACATAGCTATATACAT
Source organism: Patiria miniata (assembly GCF_015706575.1). NCBI lineage: Eukaryota > Metazoa > Echinodermata > Asteroidea > Valvatida > Asterinidae > Patiria > Patiria miniata. Next base: position 18,073,036 of record NW_024037061.1, read on the forward strand.
GTTTGATCTTGTTGAGTGATCGGGCACAACCCGACCACTTTCTCCGCGGGTTTTCTCCTTAACCGTTCGTGATATTGAAGTTAAAACGATATCGAAACAAAAATGTATATAAACAGATGAATCAGCTGATTAAATAAAAAAAAATCCAACACCAGGAAGTGAACATTTAGGAATTGTTTACCAGATGAATGATAAGCAACAGATTCATTACAATAGCACGCGAAATAAATAATCACAATAATCAAATGGCAACTATCATGGGCGTCGCGAGGTGGGTGGAGGGGGGGGGGGGGAGGGCAAGCCAAAAAAACAGGAGAAAAAAAAGGGGGGGAGAGGGGCGAAATCATATTGTTGTTTATTTAAAGGGTTGGGGTCGCCGGGGGAAAATACCCTGCCCACCCTCGAAAAAATGATCAATCGGGAAAATGCAGGAAATCATAAGGATTTGGGGGGAAATGTGCTTTGCCCCACTCAAGAAAAATCCTGGCGACGCCCATGGCAACTATATGTAACGCAAAACATGTGTAAATAATAAACCATGCAATGGAGAACAAATTTACTTAAGCCAGTAAAACAAATTAATTTAAAACAAATTGTTAGAAGTTATAACAGAAAGAAATAGGTATAAAGATACAACTCAAAATAACCACTCAAATAAGTTAGGTAGTGGTGGATTTAAATGGGATGGTTCATCATACCAAGAGCCTTTGGCGCAAGAGATAATATTGCAGATTGACATTTTGACAGATGGCGGACAGCAGTCATCTTCAAATAGCAGGTCATGGTAGTCCCTGAACGTCAAAAGAACCATTCCAATGGGTTGTCATGCCAGAATTAATTGAAATTAACATCTTATATGTCTATTGTACAAAAACTTGTCGCACTTTGTCAAATTATGATTTTCACATTTAGGCTTAGTTTATAGTTTATTTTTGCTTTAGAAGCATACTCACCCTCTTTAAAGTCTAATCAGAAAGTGCTGCCTTTTCAGATGTCTATATTTCGTGATATTTCAAGATTCGTTTGCACATGTTTTCGTATCAAAATTTCAACATGAAATTTCACGAAAATTAGACATCTAAAAAAGTGCGACATGTTTTTGTATACATCACGTACATGTACATGGTGGCGAGTGGCCTATGTTTACGGAGGTAGTCCTGTAAATTGGCCACATTTATGGGGCTAGAAACTGAGAATCTCCTCTCGTTTAAGCAGTTGCTTTACATACTTGTCCATCTCTTCTTTCAGGTCATTATCCTCCTTCCAAGCGTCATTTCGAGAGTAAAAACCGTCAGCACTAGGCCCCACGTTCGTGTCTTCGGTTCCGCAATGACACCGATCTGTACTGTAAAGCTAGAGTTGCTACTAGTCCTTACCCTGTACTAGACTGCGCGATATTGGATACAGCGCGCGGCCCATCACCCCCACATAAAATTGTTTAACTCTATGCATCCCCATCGGCAAAGCACTGTGGGATACTGTGGCAACCATAGGCCGTCACGAATATGAAGTTCACTTTGAAATCACTTTCATTTTGTGTAAAATCTACTTTCATTTTAAACATGAACTTGAAAATATTTTTATAAACAATTTAAATTTGAAAATATTTTTATAAGAAATTTAAATTTGAAATTATTTTTAAAAGCAATTCAAATTTGAAAATATTTTTATAAGAAATTTAAATTTGAAATTATTTTTATAAGCAATTTAAATTTGAAAATATTTTTATAAGAAATTTAAATTTGAAATTATTTTTAAAAGCGAATTAAATTTGAAAATATTTTTATAAAAAATTTAAATTTGAAATTATTTTTAAAAGCAATTTAAATTTGAAAATATTTTTATAAGAAATTTAAATTTGAAATTATTTTTATAAGCAATTTAAATTTGAAATTATTTTTATAAGCATTTTAAATTTGAAATTATTTTTTATAAAAAATTTTATTTTGAAATTATTTTTATAAGAATTCTATTTTTTTTGAATTAACTAAAATAGTTTTTTAAAACATTTTGAAAAGAAAACTATGTAGAGCGGTAAATTTTGAAATATTTACTGAAAAAGGGGAACGGCAATGAACGGCCACCATAGTTGTCCTATCCAGTCTGTGTATATGGAGATCAATGCTTGTATTATACAGTCCGTGCGTTTCGTGCGCATTAATATTGGTGGTGCGTCGGTAAAGTGCTGACTTAAGGTTACTTGTTTTGCAGTATGAATCTAATGAGAGCTCAAATACACCAGTGGTAACCAAGGCCTTTTTTCATCACTCGGCCGTACCATTGCTATAGCGTAGGGATCTAAAAGCGGACCCTAAGATAGATGATGGGAGGCTTTTGTGGCAATACTAAAGCAAATGCTATATTAAGAATATGACGTAATGGCGCGCAATAATAATTATTGCCTGACAAACGCAGTCGGTATGAGCTTTGTACAGTACGCCGTGCCAGGCAGTGACGACGGTTGAAGAAGCAGGAACACTCCAGCGTAATTATAAGGTAAAACGATTGCATTTGTTTTTCATTCCGTAAGATTCAATGCAGTCATTCATTACAATTTGTACAATCACGTACAAATTTTACAATGATATGATATTTGATAAATATTACGTACACAGCAATCAAGCAGCAAATGAAATTACATTGAGGTATAAGGTTTAAGCGAAAGGCTTTGTGTCTATAAGGCACTTGTACAAGTGCAAATTACATCTAGTGGATGTCCAGCATAGGGCGCCGAGGCGGAGCAAAGAAGCAAGAATTTCTGTATTATGTTCTAATATACTATGCAAACTAACCTATGGACACTGAGACAAATATAGGTTACAAGATACTGTGAAATGGACATATAGTACAAACAAAACACAAGATAAGACAGACAACTACGTGTGAGACGAGGCATTTTTCACTGAGATAGGGCAATGATTTTTAAGAGAATCATCCTAATTATTCCAGTATAAAAGATGCCTCGACGAACAACACTATTTAATACATTGACGTTCTTTTAAATTGGACGAACACATTTTCCCTAGCACCAATTCGTGTATTATAGCTTATAGGCCTACATACAATTTAGATGTCTTTTTCTGCGTCAAATACGAAATTAATACAGGGAGGGATTATCTTATGCGTGATTGTATACATGAGTTATTCCCGTGAAGTGATATAAGTCATTACAATGTAATAGATTTTAATTGAGCAAACATCATGATCACGATAGCCTGCATTCGAAATTGCACGAACCGCTCGTCTTCGTAAAATAAGTAATGTGTCACATTAACGTTTCGTAAACGTATTAACTGCCCCGATTCAAGATTGAGTAATTTAAATATCGTAAAACGAATGAAATGAAATTGTACTCGGGAGGTACTATTTTAAACGAGTAACATGCCAGTGTTCTTAAATATTTGTATTGCTTCTTCGTCAATACGGTTTTCCGAGTAAGTTTTTCATAAAATTATTTTATTTTATTTCATAAAATTATTTAATCTGAATTAGCTTTGTTTTATTAAAAATCAAAGGAACAAATTGTGTGTACTTGAATTGATCGATACAAAATTATGAAAGTTGATTAGAGGACATAAATACATAATTTGTTTATGAAATGCGTAGCTGCCACAGAGGTCATCTTTGAAATGCGAGCAAACATAGATGAACCAGACCGACGGACAATTAACTGATTGATTAATTGATTGATTGATTGATTAATTGATTACAGAGAATCCAGAGATACTTTCTGTCACGGTGATGGCCACTACTAATGCCCCTCCTTCCTACGTGGCTGCGCCTCAGCCCGTCGGCCAGCAACAACTGGTAAGCCAGTCATCTCTCCCGGAATATAACAGTTCAGAATAATTATGGTGTAAAGGAAAAATCAAATAGGGCCCCAATATTGTGCACTGTGTGTATATCAGTATTATGTTAATTACTATAAGCCATCACTTATTTTATGATAATTATATGAATGACATTGATGGTGCTTTTATGTTATATACCCGGTATTCACTATGCCTGCTCTGTACCGTTCAGTACAGGCAAGCTGTACACGCCGCTGGTCTTCGTACATAACTACACGCGCACAATACTTATACAGTCCACTTATTACATTAAGTTTGCAATGTCATGTACGTACATGTACATGGACCCTATTCATGTGCTAATTTTGCCATGAAAACAATTAAATCTACCTCAAGGACATAGTGTGTGTCGTGTTGCGCGAGTGTATCAATGAAAACATTGACTTAGTTCATTGTTTTTTTATTTGTTAGGGTTGCATTGTACCTACACGAAATATTTGTTATCCAAAATATCACGTGTTTTTTTTATTCACAATAATCACTCCTCTTAACAAACCCCAAATTGGTCATTTGACTTATGGTAAAAATATTTTTAAAAAATCATCTCCCATATACTTTTATAAAAGTTGGCCCGAACCCAAATGAGGAAAAATTCTGGAACCTTGTTCTCGTTATTTTGCACTTGGGTGACGTAAGCTGTCAAAGTGCGAAAAAGAAACTTGAAATTATCTGAACAGTTGTTTTGCATGCGAAGCCCCCCCCCCCACTTTTAAATGTTATGGCCTCGCCCATGAAAGGGTAAAAAAACATTGAATCAATAATGGTTTTGAACTTGTGGAGGCATCCATACGTGATCCTGAGAGTTTCAAAGAGTGTACCGACAACATGCATAATGGGCCCACACAAGACCAATGAGTCATACCCCGAAAACCATTGACACTCAACCTGATTCACCAGGTGACGGTGCAACCCGCTGCCGGCGTTACTTTCGGCACGGTCAACCCACAGCCTCGAAGTGGTAACTGGAAGGGTATTGTATGGACAGGAATAATTCAAGTGGTTTTGGGTTCCTTAACCGTCATTCTGGGGATTGTCACCCTGACTGAATTTGGCCAGTTCTTCTTTTTCGGTGACATCGGATCTCCAATTTGGTGTGGTATATTAGTAAGTACAATATTCACCCTCATTCCATGCTATTCTTTGTTTATTGACAGTGCTGATTCATTTGTTTCTTTGTTTCTTATGTAGCCTTTGATGCCTATTATGATCATCCTTTTGGTAGAATACAGGGCCACTCCATTCCATATCCGCGCATCCATGGCTGCGTGGATGCGCAGTCGGTTTTCTATAGGGCCCTCTATTGATTAAAATTTACTTCATGCCCCCTCCGCATCCGCGCATCCAGGCATCCAATAAAGCGCCCTCTATAATTGATTTAACTTAACTTCATGCCACCGGCGCATTTCTATAGCGCCCTCTATTGATTGAAACTTACTTCATGCCCACTCCGCATCCGCGCATCCGCGCATCCAGGCATCCAAAAAAGGGCCCTCTATTGATGAAAATTTACTTATGCCCTTCCCCGCATCCGCGCATCCGCGCATCCACACATCCACGCATCCACGTCAGGGTAGGTAGGGGTTGGTTTGAGATAGGGAAATAAAGTAGTGAGTCTATAGGGTAAATACAGTAAAAGGTCCTGGGGTAAATAAAACGCCCTCTATTAATGACTTCATGCTCATCCACCCCGCTTTCGCGCATCCAAGACATCCCAAGCCGTCACTCGGTGTATATACTACGTACTCGTCATTCATTCACTCTCTATAGCGCCCTCAATTGATCACAATTTACCTCACGCTCATTCACTCTTTACCGCCCTCTATTTTTATATATATCTACGTTCATACCGCATGTTGTATACCCACGTACGTACGCGTTAGCATGGGGAATTCTCATATATACCAATGTTGCTTCGTTCTCAAAAGAGTGCCCAACGTCAACGACCCCACTCCTCACATCGCATCCAACTACCAAAAAAAAACCTTTTCCCGGCGTGGCCCTGCATTCTATAGTTGCTCCATACTTTTAAACAGAGGCTTATGTGGAGAGCGGGGAATGAATTTTGCGGAATATTTCTCATTAAAAAAGACGAAAAGTTGTTTACATGCACGAGGTTTACGGTGGGATAACGGTGTACGTGTGCAATAATACGTTTACGTTGTACAACAGACACTTTCGTTTTGTGTCCACATCGGAGGCTAAAGTGTCCAATATCTTGCCAAATGAACATTTTGGTTGCATTTGTATACATCTGTTGCACACGTGGGGACGCCAAATGAATCCTCTAGCCTTTCCTAAATCTCAGCAATGATTTTTTTGTACAGTTCTACGTCGTCGCTGGAATCTTGGGCATAGTGTCAGGATGTAAGAAGCATTCCGGAGTGGTAAGCAGTGTTAAGGGTTTCTTACTTGGAAGTATAATAGTGTTTTAGTTGTTGCTACCTTAGACTTTACACAAGTCGGAATTGCTTTAAGTCGGTATCTTAAAAAAAGTAGCAAAAATCACTTCGTTTACCTCTTTCCAGATGCCCGACAAGGTACACCTCAGCGCGCATTCCACTTCAGTGCCGTATAGCATGAATGCGCACCCACTGTACGTACATTGTACAACACGCGTATTACACGTACATGTGTGTACATGTACTGCAGAGCATGTGCATACATGTGGTGCAATAGTTAGCAATATCACTTGAAAATAACATGAACATGTACGTTTTTAACATGCTGGTCCGGATTTGACGCATGAGGGCGCGCGTTATGTACTGTAAGGACGTATGCGAAGGCGATATGCGCTGTGAGTGGATTTACAATATAGGCACAGACCGAGCGCAACCCAGACTTGGCCAAGTCTATTGCTACCTTGAAGTGGGAAATCTTCAAAATGGGTGGGGGAGTAACAAATGAATACAGTCCTGTGATATTTCGCAGATATAAGGACTGAATATTAACATATGACCACTTTAATGGACTTGGACCAATTCCACCAATGGACAAAAAGTCTTTTAGAAAGATTTCGAAGGAATTGTTTTTTTTTCTGCACAGGCTGTCGGCTACATGGTCATGTCCATCTTGGCTTGTCTGGCTGCGTGCTGCGTCATTGGTTTTGGGGCTGCCATGATGGCGATCATCAATCAAGTCTGTCATCCAATTTATACGCGTTATCGTTATGACTACACTTATGGCTATCGTGGCCAGAGCGTCTCGTACTATGACGACCCTCCTTCATTCTGTTATTTGCAGGTGAGTCGAACTTTAATCCCCTGATAATGAAACGTTTTCGTGTTTCTGCCTCCAGGGGTGTCTATCTTTTTTTTCTTCATTTTCTTATTTGTTACATTTATTTATTTCTCAGCGAATTTGCCGTCGTTGCTTCACTTTCGAGGCGCTATATTAATGAGAATCACGTCTCCGCTTTTCTTGATTTGAAGTATTTCCAAACAGCGATTTGTGTTTCAATGTGTATGATGAAGTTAAACGATTTTGAAATCTACCTAGACGTTTACAAGACGGAACGTTAGGCCTACGTACTGCAAAGATATTTAGGTTTAATATGTGTTGAATTGTGGGATACCCTGAAGTGTGAAGGTAACTAATACATCATCTCTTGCAATGATTCTATGCAGGCGGCTGTCAATGCTGTTTATGCTATACTGATAATTCTCGCCTTAGTGGAGTTTGTTGTCGCCATCATTGGTGCCAGCATGACCTGTGGTCCACTCTGCAGTGGTGGATCAGCAACTCAGACAGTGGTACGTGACAACACCAAGTTATGTCCTTGTAGATCTGCATTGCTTTTTTTAAAATCTAGATCAAGTAAAATTCAGTTTTACGCGGTGTAAATTAGCTCATTGTGATTTGTCTTAGGACATGGTGCGTTGGGATTAGGTTATTAAGGACTTTTGAGACCTTGTGATTGTACGAACCGAGCATTTCATGTTTTTGAGGTAAACTCCAGTTTAAATTCACCTGATAATCTATAGTGGGCTCATTTCTAACGTATGTATCGCAGCATAGATGTATCACAAGTATGGCAGTTATTGTTGCATATGGCTATATAAGCCTGCCTTTCATCCTTTGATTGGCTTTCTTTCGAAAGCACTTCTGACAAAAACAATCTACAGGATGAGTAAAAAAAAGGAGACCCAAATGGTGCTCCCATTTTTTTCAAAAGACGTTCTGCATGTAGCGCTTTCCAGATCTACAATATAAAAAAAAAACGATTAATAAACTTTCTTTCAGTGAAAGAATCATTCAAATCGCTCGTGTACTTTTCAAGTTATGGAATTTTGAACACAAACACCATTTTGTTTAACATTGTCCACGGATCACATTAAGGTACATGATCTAGGTAAGAGCTGGCAAGCGCTACATTTTCAAATAGGGGGTCACCATTAGGGCTTCCTTTTTTTTTAACTCTCCCTGTAGTTATTGTCCGTGATGCCCTGGACTACCACTGAAGCTAGAAGACGAAACTATGAAAGGATAAATAGGCCTATATGTTACAGCACGGAAACACTTAATACTCGGGAAAGTATAGCGAATGCCTTTTAGACCTAAATTTGCTCAGAGATCATAATAATTCGACCACTTAAAATGTTAACATTATGGTAACACTTAGGTGTCGGGGATTTTAAGAGGAGAGGTCGATGTAAAAAGAAAAACACATTCAGATTCTGGATAAACGACAATTACACGTACGATAGCAAGGTGGTAGGTATTTAATTATAGGATGATGTATTTGAGAGAAAAAACACCCAAATGAAGTATAATTGTTCTCATAATGACAGATTCAATACCAAGCTCAACCACACCTGGTGGTTGCCACACAGCCCCAGGGACCGGCCTTCTACAACATTGCTGGTCAGCCACAAGTTGGTAAGAGACGTCTTAAAAATATTGTTTTCATCTATAGTAATGATCAGATAGAAAAATCCCAGGCTTATGGTCTCTCCTATGCAGTCTCTTGATTCATATAATGTGTTCCCCGTTGTTCTTGTTTAGCCTACCCAGCCCAGCAGGGGCAGTATCCGCAAGCTCAAGCGCCCCCAACGGGTGAGTAATGGTACCAAGAACTCATTAAATAGGTCATCGATGAACTTTGACCTGAAGGCGTGATATCTAGGGGTTGAAACAGACTTTAAGTCTTGCCTTATTCATGTTAAGCTGCATGTGGATGTACATTAGGTTTTAGCAATATGCCTACCTTATGTGTCAATAAAGAGATGTTGCATACGTTTAATTTTCATACAGTGAATGAAGAAAAGTGTACTCAGATATTTCCTCAAAAGCTCTTGTTACATAACAAAGAATGTATACACGGTCTTATCCTTAAAACTGCATTCGGCCATTTTCCCTCAGTTTGTTTTGTTTGAATTTATAGCCTACCCAGCCCAGCAGGGGCAGTATCCGCAGGCTCAAGCGGCCCCCACCGGTGAGCAACAGTACAAAGAACTCGTTCAATAGGTCATCGATGATCTTTGACCTGATGGAATCATGATATCTGGAGTTGGAAGAAGAATTAAATTCTTGATTTGTTCATGTTAAGCTGTATCTGGATGTACATTAGGTTTTAGCCGTACATGCTGTGGGTCAACAAATAGATTTAGATGCAATGCAATAATGTTGTCCTGCTTTATTTTAGAATAATTCAAATAAAAGTTGGAGAACTGGCGCTTATTTTTTTTATAAATGAAGAAAGCATAACGTACTCAGATATTTACTGAAGAGCTGATGTTTCTTAAAGGATAATGTATATTTTTACACAGACTAATATTGAAAATTTCCCGAAATCACGGCATCGGATGCAGACATTGGCTTAATTTGTTGAGCTCCCAAGCACTGTACGTATTTTGGCAGCATCGGATTTTGTTGCCACATATTCAAAGACGTACAACAATGAAAGCCAAAGCCAGGTTTGACACTTAACAAATAAAGGAATCACCCTTATACATTTTACATGGGGCAGGATAAATTCCTGCGTATTGGGAATATTGAGTTGAAGTTTTTTTTTCTGGTTATGGAACTTACTGTGCAATATGGAATCGGAAGGGTTCAATTTTATGTGAGACTTGGCGGAATTTTGTATTATAACGAAATAAAAATATGGCACTCTAGTCTGTACAACACATAATGAGCTACACTTCTTCGATTGTGACCATTAGATCTATTTGTTTAATCTAGGTGATAGCTGACATTGAGTTTAGGTTGTAATTCACGAACTTTGTGTGAGTTTAGGCCTACAGCGTGCTCAGTGACTATCCACGTCAGTGATTATCAGATTTGTCTATTATACAGGATGAGTGAAAAAGAAAGTGACCTAGGGTAGTTGTTTGCCTCTTAAAAAGCAATAACAGTTGACACACCATCGAAGCGTACATTAAACAAGCATGCTTTTTCCACTCATTTCAACAAATAAAATACTGAAATTGATCCATGCCATGAGAAGTTTACTAAAATTTTTACAAACAGACCATACAAATTTTTTACTAAAATATTGCATTTTAGCGCTGTCAATGGAATGCCCTAAGAAGCTATATTGTATTATGTGAGAACCACAGATTGCACACATGCATTTAGATACAAGTGAGATTTTAATAATATTTTTCTAAAATAATGATGGTGATTTTTGTCCGTTTTCCTGGGCAAATGTTCGTTCATTCTTAAAGGCAGGAAAACGTATGTACAAACATGTTCATTGGTGGACAGCTGAATATAGGGATGTGTATTAAAATATATTAACTTGTGAACAAAGCACGCAAAATACATGAAATTGTCAATGTTACTAGTGATTGATATGTACAAAATCGCCCTATGTTTATTAAACTGAGCGAGCCATATATTTTTTTAATATTCTTATTACATTTAGGTTTTAGCAGTCATGCGTCAAGAAATGGCTCTATTTTGCAATACTGTTCATAAAATTGAACTTAGAATGTTGGAGAACTGATGCTTATTTTTTTGTAAAGTATAATGTACTCAGATATTTACTCAAGAGCTTTTGTATGATGGATAATTATTAAATACATTGATATTGTGCCTTTCCCGAAATCATGGCATTAGTTAATGCATTGGCTGCATGTTTTGAGCTCCTAAATACTAGAGTCAGTTTGCTCGATCTGATATTTTTTGACTGCACATTCAAAAGAAAGGAATTATAGCCTGATACATTATACAGGCATGATTAAATCGGTCATATGTGGAATATTGAGTTGATGTTGAATTGTTCACGGTCTGGATATGGCACTTATTGCAATGTGGCAACGGAAGTGTTCAATTTTGTTTCATGGAAAAACACTGAAGAAAAAAAACGAGCAGTGCCCACTTGTACGAAGGAACCAAAAGAAGGAGTGCAGTAATGATAGTTATACAGAACATTCGTACGGGGGAAAACCTTCATTTATGTTTTGCTTGGGTTATGCTGCTAAAATATAAGTTGCATTGATTTCATTTTTGTGATGCCTTTGGTATCATAAACTCCTTTAGTCTTACGAAACCATATTTCAGGGAAAGGGTTTTAAAACTGTAAAATCAGGACATCACGTGCGTTTTTATTATTCCATATATTTCCTTTTCTATCGCAAATTTCGTTATGCAGATCTTTATGTTATAGGTCTAAAATATAAAGAATGTTTTGATTCTGATCGCCGCAGTCCTCAATTGAGGTCAATAAAGAAATTCAAATGTCTTGAATTTGCGTTTTTGTTCTTGAACCGTTTTAGTAGTTCTGAAGAGTTTTCGTCCTGCCTTGATGCTAGTTTTTCCAAACTGTATAAATGGGTTACAAATTCAGTACTGAGAGAAAGAGCAATGCAGATTCAAGAGAGTAAACACTTTATTCACACAATTCCAACATGGCGCAGCCCAATCTTTTCGACTCCAGCGGGCGCTGTGTAAATAGACTGTGAACACAACACTCGACTATACTATTGGATCCACGAAACCCTCACGTGTTCTGTGCAGTCTTTTTTATATTTAATTAATTTAATTTATTTATATTTAAATATTACATTATCCTTATAAAAATATTTACAAACGTAGCATAACGTTCACGTTAAAAATAAATGTTGCAAAATGTGCCAAAAGTGTGACCGTATTTGCGGTCTCAATTTGTATGTCAGCATAAAAATGGAGACCGCAAACGTCAAAATTGAGTGGGAGGCTGGATGTTGGAACGGAGTTGAAACTGTTGATTGAGCAACTCCAGACAGAGTAGGTCCAAATGCAATAGCAGATAAACTCACTGAAGAGGAAAAGAGTGCGATGACTTCCATTGACAACTTTCTTTCGACAAATCCGGTTCCACACATCAGCTTTCCAACAACTCGAGCAATTCATGAGATGGAAGCCACCGAGCCGCAATACAGGATGGATTGAAAAGAAATTAACCGAATTCTTAAAATTATGTGGCTCCATTTTGATAAAAGAAATAGGGATAAAGTACATCTTATTGACTTTTAACTGTGAACAATTTCGCGTAATTTTCTTACTCTATGACCGGCGTTGTATCTACATGTATTTCAATAAAAAGATCACAAAACTCGGCTGTCCATGGACGTTCAGATCCCAGTTTTCGTTGGAAAGTGGTGGGGTGATTGGACATCATCTACTGATGGGGGCGCTGTTCAAACCGGCTGATCATGGGCAATATCGGACAATAGGTGCCGCTTATCATGGCGGCACATTTGCCGACGTTTGCGCGACATTCAGAGCGCTCGTAAAAAACGGCACTCTTTACAAAAATATTTGGGGGGGGGGGGTTAAATAACCCTCATTATCCCCTCCCCCCGCTGGCTAGGCCACTAGTATTGCCCTCGAATATGAGTACCGGAACATACTTAAGGAAGCATTTTGGTACAAGTCGATGTTGTTTGAGATTGGCAGTGAAAAAGATCTTATTACGGTATTGGAGGGGTTCAACTTTATGTATGACTAGTCAGAATTTGGAATAGCATTAAAAAAAACCTGATAATCTATACCGTGCTTGGAGTGAGCGGCTTCCTTGAATTTGACCCCCATAAGATCCATGGGCGGCTTCTGTAGGACTGGTTTTCCAACAAAAACTCTGTGAGATTCCATCCCCTCTCTGCGAAAATTTGGTTGCAGATTAAGCCGATATGTCTGGTTGACCCCTCTCCTATAATACTGACTTAAGCAGGGCGGGCGTTCTTTGCATAACGATTGATCTACGTTATAGAAAAGACAAAACTTACCATCAATTCTGCAACACTTCACTTAAATTTAACATTGTTAATGTTTTCGAATAGGAGCTATACGGACCCTGGGATGGATGATAATGGGAGGCTTTTCCAGCCAATATTAGAGCAAATGCTATATTTGGAATATGACGTAATGGCGCGCAAAAATAATTATTGCCAGATAAACGCAGTCGGTATGTGCTTTGCACAGTACGCCGTGCAACGCAGTGACGACGGTTGAGGAAACGGGGACACTCCAGCGCAAGGTAACACGATTGCGTTTGGTTTTGCATTTCGTGACATTCAATGTTGGTATTTATTACAATTTGTTCGATCACGTAGAAGTACATAAGGAGCACAATGATATGATATTTGATAGACGCTGTGTACACAACTATTTAACAATAAAGCAGCAAATGAAATTACATTGAGGTATAAGGTTTAACCGAAAGGCTTTGTGTCTTTAAGGTGCTGCATGTACAAGTGCAAATTCCATCTAGTGGATGTCCAGCATAGGGCGCCGAGGCGGAGCAAAGAAGCAAGCATTTCTGTATATGTTCTAATGTTCTATGCAAACTAACCTATGGATACTGAGACAAATATAGGCTACAAGATACTGTGAAATGGACAATTAGGACAAACAAAACACAAGGTAAGACAGACAAGTACGTGTGAGACAGGCATTTTCGTCACAAAGATAGATAGATAGGGCAATGATTTAAGTATAAAAGATGCCCAGCCTGAACAACACCGACGAACATTATTTAATACATTGACGTTCTGCAAAATTGGACAAACACTTTTTCCCTATAGCTACTTTCAGTATTATAGCCTATACATGAAATTCAGAATTTGTTTAACGTCAAACAAGAATTTATACAGGGAGGGAGTAACTTATGCATGAATGTATACATGAGTTATATTGCCGTGAGATGGAAAGTATATTTAATATAGCAAACATTGGAGCAGAGTGATCACGATAGCCAGTATTCGAAAATACACGAACTGCTCGTTTTGGTAAAGTAGGTAATGTGTTGAATTTAGAGAAACGTTTCGTTAACGTATAAACTGCCCCAATCAAGATTGTGAAATTTAAATATCGTAAACGAATGAACTAAAACTGTACTCGGGAGGTGCTATTTAAAACGAGTATGATGCCACAAGATTTTAGGCTTTGCATGGTGGAGTATCAGTACCGTTTCGGTTTGCGGTAACACCATGTGGTAATAACTATACTGCTTACAAGTTTTTTAGTTCTGAAAAGAACTTGCCCTGCTTATTATCAACTTTCGCTGTGTAGTTTTTGTTCTGATAAGAGCAGTCCTGCTTTCATTTCTAAACGAACTTGTCTTTGGTCACAACGTTTTTACTAGCCTGCTCTATCATTTGAGTTGAGGACATAAACACATAATTTGTTTTCGAAATGAAATGCGTAGCTGCCACAGATGTCATCCTTGAAATGCGAACAAACATAGATGAACCAGACCGACATAAAAGCTGATTGATTAATCGATTGATTAATGTGAATTACAGATAATCCAGACATACTCTTTGTCACGGTGATGGCCGCTACAGACGCCCCACCTGCTTACGAGTCTGTGTCTCAGCCCGTCGGCCAGCAACAAATGGTAACCCAGTCGCTGTCCCAGAATATAACAGCTCATCATAGTGTAAATAAAAATCAAATAGAACCAATATTGGGTACTGAGTGCATTTCAGTAATGTAAATTAGTATAAGCCATCACATCTTTAAAGATAATTAAGATATGTTTTGTGATTGGTGGTGCGTTAATGTTTTATTCGGTACTCACTATGCCGTCGCCATATTGCCTGCTTTGTACCATTCAGTATTATACAACACCTGAATAAATCCCAGTCATCTGATCGGTGGATCGTTGATCACATGTCATTGAATTATTCGTACCAACGCACGGCGCGCGCGTGGCGCGCAGCGCACAGTGCGATGGAAATTCTATTGCACTGTGAATAGAACTTCCATTGCACGCTGTCACTGCTGCTGGTGGTGGCGCTGTTTTAAATCGAGATAAATTGAATCTGATTGGTCTTAATCTTTCGAACAGTTTACATTAATATAAGTATGATGAACTTGTCGAACTTTTAAACAGTTTTGACCTGAATAAATTGGCTTTTAGAAGTCAACCTATCAGATGACAAGGATTTATTCAGGTTTTATATAAAACAAATAATGAATGTTTCACGTTCGTGCAAAGGAAAGAATAATTTCATTCGGTGACAGATGAAATGTTCCATTCCACTCGGCTTCGCCTCGTTGAATGGAACATTTTATCTGTCACCTCATGAAATTATTCTTACCATTGCACTCACAAATTTTTTTCGAAATAAACACCAAAGGGTCACTTATCAAGACATTTTGCAGCAGATGAAATATTTGAATTTATAATTTCACACCTGGTGACGTACAGTCTTAGACAAACTGTCTCTTAAAGGGAATATACAACATTTGCAAACATCGAAAAATAAAACTACCAAGTTTTTGCGAAATACCTTAATAGGATGTTGGTAAATGACAGTCTAAAGCATCCTGTAAAATTATGGCACCTGGTATACTGTCATTTTCAAGAAAAGTGGTATTTTTGTATCAATTTCCAACGCTGATCGGCCGATCAGCGTTGGAAACAACTGGCTTTTTTTCAAATACTGGCCCCAATTGACCATTGCACTTGTTTGCAATCGATTACAAACCTATGAACGGGTACGAGCCAGCTAGACTGGTTCCCTGACCTTACAATTCCCCAATGTATGTAAACTGCTCTGTTTCTTCTTATATGAAGTCAGGGAACCAGACTACAGGAAAATGATCGTTTTTCTTGGTTTTTATAGCATTTTCGATCCCAAAACCTCCAAAAAGTCAGTGTAACTATATTTGCTTTATATTTCCAACCCCCCAATTCCATCCATTTCTGAAAATTACAGCAAAAGCAAATGATGTATATTCCCTTTAAGGGGAAGGAGACACCTTTCATAATTTGGGGGTTAGGGGAAATGAAATTACAAGGGACTGCAACATTATTTCATACTCATGTCAATTTTGTTTTCGTTTGAATTTTTACTTGGCGGTCTAGGTAGTAATAATTACACGGCAACATTTAAAAATGTGTTTCGTTTTTATGAAGAGGCAGTACATCTTTTGTAATAAAAATGGGGAATGCTAAAAAAGGTACAATTTTGTTTTGAAAATCAATTTTGTTGCACAAAAATTTGAAAAAAAAGAGCTGGAAGGTGTTTCCTTTGAAGCAAATCTGGCACATAAATAGAAAACAATTCAGATATAAAAAAAAATTGTGAGAAGGAAAAATTAAATTCAATTTAATGTTGAAATCAAATTTGAATGTTATTTTGAGTTGCCAAATAAACGTATAGCTATTCGAGATACATTTACAGATATATAGTACTATAAACTTTTATTTCGCCGATTTAGACCTTAACATACACATCAATTTAGCCTTTTATATGAAATCACTTCCCTTCTATACCAGTTTTGGAAATTTTGGTTTTACGCCAAAAACAATTACATGCCAACTAAAATTTCGAAGAAATAATAATGAACTTCATCTGTTTTGTTATTTAATGTCTGAAACAAAATTTGGATTAGATTACTGGCGTTTTGTCATATTCAAGATTTTGATTATATAAATATTTTTATGAAGACAATTGTGACACGCCCCAAAAGGGATAAAAAAAAGATCACAATTTGTAAATATTTTCTTCACAACGCACCATACATTGCCTGTTTCAGATGGATTTTATCTCACTTTCATAAAAGTTGGTCCCACCCCAAATAGGCAAAATTCTGGAATTTGGTTCTCGTGATTTGGTACTTGGGTGAGCTGTCAAAGTGTGAAAAAGAAAATTGAAACTATCTGATTTTTTTTTGCATGCGAAGCCCCCCACTTTAAAATGTTATGGCCTCGCCCATGAAAGGGTAAGAAAACATTGAATCAAGTGGTTTTGAACTTGTAGAGGCATCCATACGTGATCTTGAGAGTTTCAAAGAGTGTGGCAAAAAAATGCAAATGGGCCCCCACAAGCCCAATGACTAATACCCAGAAAACCATTGACACTCGACCCCACCCATCTCGTGTCATTCACCAGGTGACGGCGCAATCAGCTCCCGGCACGGCCAACCCACAGCCTCGAAGTGGTAACTGGAAGGGTATTCTATGGACAGAAGTAATTCAAGTGGTTTTGGGTTCCTTGACCGTTTTTCTGGGGATTGTCACCCTGTCAACATTTAAGGCTTTCATCTATATGAGTGACATCGGATCTCCAATTTGGTGTGGTGTACTAGTAAGTACAATATTCACCCTCATTCCATGCTATTCTTTGTTTATTGACAGCACTGATTTGTTCGTTTCTTTGTTTCTTGTGTAGGTTTTGATACCTGTTATGATCAAACTTATATACAGGGGCTTGTGTGGATAGAGGAGAACGAATTTGGCCAAATATTTTCTCCCGTACCTGACAAATTTTTCTTTTTAAAATATAAGAAAAGTTGTTAACATGCACGAGGTTTTCGGTGGGGTAACGGTGTACGTGTACAGTGATGCCGTGTACCGTTTTGTGTCCTCATCGGAATCTGAAGGTGTCCAATATTTTGCCAAATGAACATTTTTCGCTGGATTCGTATACATCTGTTGCACACGTGGACACAAAATGAATCCTTTAGCCTTTCCTTTATCTCAGCAATGATTTTTTTGTACAGTTCTACGTCGGCGCTGGAACCTTGGGCATAGTGTCTGGACGTAAGAAACATTCCGGTCTGGTAAGCTATTGTCAAGGGCCTCTTACTTTGCAGTATAACGGTGTTCAGTAATTGCTACCTTGAACTTGGAAAATCTTCAAAATGGGGGGGGGGGGGGGAGTAACAAATGAATACAGTCCTATTATATTTTGCATATATGGCCTGAACATTAACATAGGACCACTGGACATGGATCAATTCCACCAATGGACAGAAAATCTTTAGAAACATTTCAAAGGAATTGGTTTTTTTCTGCACAGGCTATCGGCTACATGGTCATGTCCATCTTGGCTTGTTTGGCGACGTGCTGTGTCATTGGTTTTGGGGCTGCCAGGATGTCAGCCATCAATGACGTCTGTCATCCAATTTATAAGCGTTATCGTTATAGCTATGAGAACCCTCCTTCATCCTGTTATTTGCAGGTGAGTCGAACTTAAATCCCCTGATAATGAAAAACGTTTTCGTGTTTCTTTTTTATCATTTTCTTATTTATTACATTTGTTTATTTCTCAGCGAATTTGCCGTCCTTGCTTCACTCTCGAGGCGCTATATTAATAAGAATCACGTCTCCACTTTTCTTGATTCAAATTACTTCTAAACTGCGATTTGTGCTTCAAAATGTATGATGAAGTTAAACGATTTTGTAAATTACCTAGACGTTTTTTACAAGACGGACATTTACGTACCGCAAAGATATTTAGGTGTAATATGTGTTGAAGTGTGGAATACTCTTGAAATGTGACTGTAACTAATTCACATCTATTTCAATGATTCGTATGCAGGCGGCCGTCAATGGTGTTTGTGAAGAGAATCACACCGGAGAAAAGCACTGTGGTCACTCGGCAACCATTTATTCGCTTGAAACAGTCCAACAAGCATGGTTTAACAATCACATGTACAATTTACCTGCTACCAGTTCTAATAAATGACAGGTCCATGTAACTACCAGCATGGCTAAATAAATGCCCATAGTTACCACTTACATGCTAACGGTTATAACATTCCAATACTACGGCTATCCCTACACCTAGAAGCGCAATTGCTTCACCCAAGTCCCAAGGGACTATACGGCTATCCCTACACTAATTTAGAAGCGCAATCACTTCTCACAAGTCCCAATGGACTACGGATATCCGTCCAGTTAGAAGCGCAATCGCTTCTCCAAAAGTCCCAATGGACTACGGATATCCGTACATGCAGTTAGAAACGCAATCGCTTCTCACAAGTCCCAGGGGACTATAGATGTCCCTACATTTAGAAGCGCAGTCGCTTGTCGCAAAAATAAGCGCAATCGCTTCTCACACTTAGAAGCGCCATCGCTTTTCTCAAGCTGATAAACGCTGCGGATAAATCACTTATCCGCAGCACAAGAGCCCATGGAGGGAGATTGGCTGAGATCCATCATTCCAAGGATAATGGACGTGAGCCAGCACCCCCGGCGATAGTGGCTCGTCCGTTTGTGCTGACCCTTGGCCTACCACTCAAAATTTGACAAATGGACCATCTCACCTCTCTCTCCCTGGGCTCAAACCATCCGGCCCGCTACTCATACCGAACCGAACCCTTTCCCCGTCATCCAAAACATACTGTACACGTTCCCATTGAAATCCCAAATATCATTTAAACTCGGTAAAAAATTCCTTTCAATACCTATCTGAGATTACAGAGGGTCCATTGTTTCAAAGCAACAATCCTGCATTAGGAGATCGGGGTGGGAGGAGGGTCATTGACTGTATCAAGCGAAAACCAAACCGAAACTGAGCGGTCTTTGTGCCAGTGCTCTGGCATTGCGCGCGCTCTGGCAACTTGAGCAATGAACTTCTCATGACCGCCTGACAACCGATGCAGACCAGACATCCACTAGCTGACTCCCAGCGCGCACTCAAGTTACTTCGCCCATCTCGACACTCAATGTGTGACCGCGGTGTGACCTTTCACAAAGGGGCCTGCGCTCGATGAGAGCGCAAGCCGTGTTGTGAAGAGAATCACACCGGAGAAAAGCACTGTGGTCACTCGGCAACCATTTATTCGCTTGAAACAGTCCAACAAGCATGGTTTAACAATCACATGTACAATTTACCTGCTACCAGTTCTAATAAATGACAGGTCCATGTAACTACCAGCATGGCTAAATAAATGCCCATAGTTACCACTTACATGCTAACGGTTATAACATTCCAATACTACGGCTATCCCTACACCTAGAAGCGCAATTGCTTCACCCAAGTCCCAAGGGACTATACGGCTATCCCTACACTAATTTAGAAGCGCAATCACTTCTCACAAGTCCCAATGGACTACGGATATCCGTCCAGTTAGAAGCGCAATCGCTTCTCCAAAAGTCCCAATGGACTACGGATATCCGTACATGCAGTTAGAAACGCAATCGCTTCTCACAAGTCCCAGGGGACTATAGATGTCCCTACATTTAGAAGCGCAGTCGCTTGTCGCAAAAATAAGCGCAATCGCTTCTCACACTTAGAAGCGCCATCGCTTTTCTCAAGCTGATAAACGCTGCGGATAAATCACTTATCCGCAGCACAAGAGCCCATGGAGGGAGATTGGCTGAGATCCATCATTCCAAGGATAATGGACGTGAGCCAGCACCCCCGGCGATAGTGGCTCGTCCGTTTGTGCTGACCCTTGGCCTACCACTCAAAATTTGACAAATGGACCATCTCACCTCTCTCTCCCTGGGCTCAAACCATCCAAACACCCATACCTCCATTTTTTTTTTTTTTTTTTTTTTTTTTTTGTGGCCTGGTGAACCAGTTGTGGCTGACTGGTAATTTACTGGAGGCTATACGAAAACCTTAAGACTTGTGATCAACTAAATACTATTCTCCACTAAATCCTTGGATAAACCCAAAATCTAGTAAAGTAATAATATACACATTACCCAATAATTTGGATCGTGCTGGTGTCTGATTTCGCACCACGGGTCCTTATATGTTACAGCCTACTGTGGATACTTATTAACACAAACTTTGCTTTATCTAATTTGCCAACTTGACAATGTCACGTGTCTGGGATTAATTAAACCTTCGCATCATTGAATATCCACATCAGTTTTCCAGCCTTTTTCTTCCCGCTCACATAACTCTCGGGTAACCAATCGAGATATAGACGCCGGCTACGAAAACTCAAAACTCGTTGAGAAAAATGAGAACCTTTTTTGGCACCAAGCTTGCTATCTCATGCCAACCTGAAGATTGGATTCCCATTTACCGACTGCATTACGAGGTTACTTTTCCTATGACCCTTTTTATGTCTAATTTAAATGGGTGTCCACTCAGTGGCGCAAGCCAACGTGAAGTGCAGTTCACGTCAGAACCAGAACGCCTATACAATCGTAAATCCGGGGAAAAAACAACTATACTGATAAGTCATCGAAGGCGCTCAACCGCATGATATGTAATTATAGCCAGGAGTTGATAGGGTTGTGTTTTATGAAATTCCTTGTCCACTTCACAATTACGACATGAGCGGATACCGAATATTGTATAACAACCAATACCCCTAAGGCCTGAACGGCAACGTACCACTTGTTTTTAACCAACCTGGTTCAGCAATGCCTCCTGATTGACTTCGAATACAATTTTGTTATAATTTGGTTTGCCATCAAATCCTGAACGACTGTTCCGAATAATTCATTAATCAGTCAAATGATCGACAGCAAGTGTAACCGTAATACCTGCTCGATTGATGGCGTAACAAGCCTGGGTTTACCCAATAAGTCGGGATTGACTACAACTTGAACCTGGTTTACCACTAAGTCACGATCGACTGCAAATGCAATTATGTGTTACACCTCTTGTTAGTAATACCACTTCCGCATGATCAACTACCATGTTTTGTCGCCAATCGGCTGGTTTGCCAATTAATCACAATTCAGTAGCAAAATAAGTATAATCCCTTCAATAGTCATATGCTCTACTACACTACGAATTGTCTCTAACAAACCTGGTATCCATAAATGATCGACTACAACTTCAGTAATGCAATCAACCTGGTGTGCGTTTACAACGTGAGTATGTGACTCCATTGAAGACAACACTTAATTAAACCATAAACGACCGTGTTTGTAACCCGCACATAAGACTTGTACTCCCCTTAAAGGGAATATACAACATTTGCAAACATCGAAAAATAAAACTACCAAGTTTTTACAAAATACCTTACTAGGATGTTGGTAAATGACAGTCTAAAGCATCCTGTTAAATTATGGCACCAGGTGTGAAATCATTTTCAAGAAAATTGTATTTTTGTATACATTTCCAACGGTGGTCGGCCGACCACCGTTGAAAAAAAAAAACTTAACTATTTTTCAACTACTGCTCCAAATTTACCTTTTTTCAGTCTAAATTGTGTTTGCTATTTGTTACATGTTAATTAACGGGTGCAGAGCAGCTAGACTGGTTCCCTTACCTTACAATTTTCTGGCATCTATAAATTGATCCATTTTATCTTTAGTGGAGTCAGGGAACCAGACTACTTGAACATTTTTGTTTGTCTTGGTTTTTCCAGCATTTTCGAACACAAAATTTCAAACATATCAGTGTAACAATATTTGATCTATTATACTAACCCCTCAAATAGTTCATTTCTGAAAATTACAGCAAAAGCCAATGATGTACATCCCTTTAAGTTAAGTGTACTGCAGGCACCCATTCACAAGTATGGTTCATATGATAACTCATGCGTTGACGTTAACTGCAATTTTACTTCAACTGGGGACAACCCCTAACCCCTAAGTCATGATCGGTTACGTGTTTCGGGAGCAACCCACAATGCTGTTAATAACATGTGGCATATACTCGTATGATGCCGCTACTATATGCATTGACAATCTGGTGAATATCTGTGACTGTATGCCCTTATGAACGTGTGCGGTAATAGTCTTAAGTATTTAGTTCCATATCTACATTCAACAACCATTCGATACTCCGTATAGAGTGTTACAAACCGCTGAATTACGGAATAACAATTGCCTGTTTTGGTTTGTTCAATGTCCCCTTCACTGTGCCCCAAATTTGCCGGTGCTGAAGGGTACCGGACGTGTTTGGGCTAAAACAGTTTATTATATAGTCTGTCGCAT
This sequence comes from Patiria miniata, assembly GCF_015706575.1. Taxonomy (NCBI): domain Eukaryota; kingdom Metazoa; phylum Echinodermata; class Asteroidea; order Valvatida; family Asterinidae; genus Patiria; species Patiria miniata. The sequence goes on from NW_024037061.1 coordinate 18,095,962, forward strand.
GGGCTGCACAAGTCCGTAAGCCCCTTTAAGAGTTCGACTTGAGGAGGGTTTGTTGCGCGGCGTGCAACCAATCAAACCGGGATGAAAAATATCCGACTCCTCCGTAGACATGTCCGGTTAAGCCCCGGGGCTTTTTGGCAGGGGCTGTCCGTCAATCGCCCGCGACATTCGAAAACCACCGTGTATGTGGCGATTGGGCAACGACACAATACTGTCCGCACAAAATATGTCCGACAATCTGACGGCAACGCTTTGCCTCAACTCCCCACAGCCTGGTCTGCAAGTTCTGTGTAAAGTGCTGGTGACACGCCCACCACTCCTTCCAAAGCAAGGAATCTGCAGACTGCACTAGTGGTTCCCAGGTCACCGATCCTGTGGCCGCCCCCGCCGACCTTAACTCATCGGGATGAGGCTGCCAGGCGCTTGCCATATCCTCGGGGTGCACCCTGTATGTGGATCAAAAACAGAGCTTTTGTGAGGGACCTAGTAACCATTAGGGCAATTCACATCTTGTCACAGATTAACACTTAATAACCCATCGTTGACTATGACCCACAATATGGCCGGTTGCAGTGCCCTACTCACTTTAATACTCTGTTCCATTAATTTGCTTAGGCAGCACCTTGACTGACACGTGAGTGGCGCCAAAATGTGCACACGCTAATGACAATTGCTCGTATGTAGGGCCTGTGTATTGATTCATTTATTTATTTATCTATTTATGTACTTATGTAGTTAATCTTCCGCGACCGTGGAGGCACCCACCAAAGGGAAGGGGCCGGGGGCTCCCGCGTGCCTGTTTCCATCTGAAACTACTAGCCAGGAACTGGGCAAAGTGACACGTATTCGTGTTTGGTGGCGCCCCTCCCGCCTCCCTATAGCCTACGCCATTGGCACCATGGCCTTTGCAATTATGGGAGCAATAAAAATGGCAACAATAGTTATATCAAATAATTCTTCTGCTACCTTTTGAGGCAGTCCTCAAAGAACTGCACGCGAAAGCTTTCGGCATCCCTGTCGGGGACATTTTTTCTTTTCTTTTCTTTACTAATTAATTAATTTATTTCTTTTTAAATGTGCCCCTCTTGAGCTCTCTCCCCACACACATAATGTCCTGCTTTCCCTGACAAAACCATGTTGATGGTGTTGAGGCGGCATCAAAGGGCAGACATTGTGCTATTTACGCGTTTTATTTCTGCATACATCCCTATCAGACTATGCTCCCAACCGTTTGCTCAATGGTACCTAGTGAGAAACGGTTGCTCTCTGTGGCTTGCAGCCCCAAGCTACAACACCCAAGCCCGCCTGCAGCAACTATCCGACAACCAAATCCAATTTGTTGCTGGCAGTTTTTGCTTAGGTACTATCTTAGTGAAGTGTTAATGTTATGGAACCTGGCATTTAGTTGTGTCCATCTAACTCCCTCTCATTCTCAAACTTGCCATGCTCTACAATTTTTCACTTCTCATCGTCGTTGATAAAGTGTAACTTTTGGTGACGTTATGTCATGTATGTCTCATACATTGGTATGCGGCATTCAAGTTGTGTTGAAACCTACGCCTTTCTCTATAGGGATTACCCGTAGTTTGTCTGCCCTACACCATGGAGGAAGGATTCCTTCCTCCATGCCTACACTTACAACTTACGACTACGAGCGCTCACATGGCCTAATAAAATCCCCACAATCCCCTTCATCTTAACGTCTGCTCTACGTTATTCTGATTGTGGTAAGATTTGCAATCCTTGATTCTACCTGGAATTTCGACAAGACACTAACGGGGGAACCAGCAAGTACTAAGCAAAGCTGCATGCAAAACGCTCCCTAGCTCCACTAAAAGGAGGGTAGGTCTGAACCTGTTGCTTATTAATTGGAGTGTGCGCTAATTCTAGGACACTCGGAAACTCACGAACATGCCCAGTCAACTCGGCCCAACACCCATTGTTATCTGAGCTTCAGGTATTACACAGTGGTAAAGGAATCTGCTCACCCGGTATGCATGGGAAGACACTCCACGGACTTCAGGACATGTGGCCCGCCGCCGGTTGTCAAAGTAACGCCGTGGTCCGGTCACGCCCGATTCCGGTGGAACGGTGAGCAACCCGTTTGTCTCGGGTTCCCGTGCTCGGCCGGGGAGGGGAAAGCACACTGCACTGCTAAAGGCGGACTCGATGTCGTGATGTCCGAGTCCAGTACCTTGACCCACTCCGGAGTTTGGCCGGTCCGTCCGGCCAACAACTCTCTGTCGGCGTTGCTAGCCCATGCTCGCTCGTCTAGCCCCTACGCAATATCGTTCCAGACCGGATCATCATCATGTCAAGCTTTCGGAATCGTCGCCTCGGCCAAAACGTTTCGATACGTCTGGGACTCCACCACCTCCCAGTTGGGCGGTCGCCTAAGCGATTAAACGGGGCGATCTGCGTTTTTATCGAACTACCTCAAGTCGGGCAAATTCTCGTTCCATGTTATTGCTGTTGTCATTCCGATTACAGTTAAAGAGTAGCAATTAAATCAGTCGATTTTCTGAACACTAAAATCCTGAAACACATAGCGTGAACGAGAGCCCCGACAATCATTGACTGTATCAAGCGAAAACCAAACCGAAACTGAGCGGTCTTTGTGCCAGTGCTCTGGCATTGCGCGCGCTCTGGCAACTTGAGCAATGAACTTCTCATGACCGCCTGACAACCGATGCAGACCAGACATCCACTAGCTGACTCCCAGCGCGCACTCAAGTTACTTCGCCCATCTCGACACTCAATGTGTGACCGCGGTGTGACCTTTCACAAAGGGGCCTGCGCTCGATGAGAGCGCAAGCCGTGTTATGCTACACTGATACTTCTCGCCTTAGCGGAGTTTGTTGTCGCCATCGTTGGTGCCAGCATGACCTGCGGTCCCCTCTGCAGTGGTGCATCAACAACTCAGACTGTGGTACGTACCGTGTTGCTACAACACCAAGTTATGTCCTCTGTAGATCTGCATTGCATTTTAAATTTATCAAGATCAAGTAAATAACAATTCAGTTGACAAGTCCAGTTTGATGGAGTGTAAAATAATGACATAGACGTGGCTTTGTCGCAATAACTCATTGTGACTTGACTTAGTCTACATGATGCCTTGACAAACAAACCCAGCATTTCATGATTTTGAGGTAAACTCAAATTTAGCGGGCAACCTATAGTGCGCTCATTTCTAACCTATGCATCACAGCATGTATACAGTATGGTAAATATACTGCATAATGGCCATAGACCTACCTTTTAATCCTTTGATTGGCTTGCCTTCGAAAGCACTTCTGACCAAAACAATCTACAGGGTGAGTAAAACAAAAAGGAAACCAAAGCGGTGCCCCCTATTCCTTTTTTCTTTTCTTTTTAAGGAAGTTCTCCATATGAAAGCTAAATTAATATACTTTCTGTTAGTGAAAGAATCCCTCAAATCGCTCAATTGACATGGACCTTTCTAGTAATGGAATCTTTAACAAGAATACCACTTGTAAACCTTGTCCAGGGATCACATTTAAGGAGGTCTCCGGGGTAACCAAGTATAGCAGCTATACGGCAGGACTATAAACTCTTGACATTATAAAGCACCGTACACTGGTATTGGATTCCATCACGTTGATAAGAAATATTTAGATACCGTTTTGGAGTAAAACATTGCAGCGACGTAGCTTTCGATGTCATCGCGACATCTTCATTCAGCATCTTCAACATCTTCATCTTCAAACCAGCAGGTCATCGTAGATGGCGGGCAGATCGATCGTATCCGGAGTCTCTGTTAAAAGATGGCTTTGTGTCCTGATTTCGATTGCCTCGCGTATTTTCCTTTTCCAAACGGGTCCTCCCTGGTAATGACTTGGACATTTTCCAAGCTGATGGAGTGTTGGTAATCTTTGATGAGTTCACCAACTGCTGTTAAAGCGGCTTGCTTCAGATTAGAATGTTTAAACCTGGTGCCCAGCGATCTGCTCGTCTCCCCCACATATTATTTGGGGCAATCAGGACATTGAATCTAATAACTTAAGACCGCATTTGTTTTGATGTGGGGTCTTATCTTTAGGGTGAACCAAAAACGATCTGATGGTATTGATCGGTTTCAGTATGGTATGTTCTGACGCCAATGCCTCCGCAAATGTTAGTTAGTTTTTCCTAAAGACATGTTGGTTTGTGATCGCCCAAACTAGGCTACATGACCGGAGTGGTTTAATTCACTATGCTGAATGAAGACGTTGCGATGACATCGAAAGCTACGTCGCTGCAATATTTTTATTCCAAAAGGGTATCTAATTATTTTTTGTTATAAAGAATGTTATTTTAACTTTAGAAGCAGCAGTTTTTTACAATAAATGTTATGATAAGTGCCAGTTATCAATATGAGATTGTTCTGATGTGCTTTTTTTTGTTTATTAATAGTTTTCGTTTTGCTAAATACACTTACTGTGAGACGTGGACAAGGCTTAAAAACGGAGTAGGCCTATGTGTTCAAAATGCCATAACTTGAAAAGTACATGAGCGATTTGAATGATTCGTTCACTAAAAGAAAGTTCATTAATTGGGTTTTCAGTATCCTAGATCTAGCAAGCGCTAATGCAATTCTACTTTAAAAAAAAAAAAAAAAAGGTGTACCATTTGGGTTTCCTTATTTTTGACTCTCCTGTAGTTATTGTTCGACTACCACTGAAGCTAGTAGACGAAATTATGAAAGGAAAAATATGTTACAGCACGAAAACACTTAATACTCGCGAAAATATATCGAATGCCTTTTAGACCTTAATTTGCTCAGAGATCATAATAATTCGACCACTTAAAGTGTTAAAATTATGGTAAAACCTTAGGTGTCGGGGATTTTAAGAGGAGAGGTCGATGTAAAAAGAAAAGAACATTCAGATTTGGGATTTAGCAAGGTGGTAGGTATTTAATTAGACGATGATATATTTGAGGAAAAAAACTCCAATGAAGTATAATTGTTCTTGATAACGACAGATCCAATACCAAGCTCAACCACACACGGTGGTTACTACTCAGCCCCAGCAACCGGCCTTCTACAACATACCTGCTGGTCGGCCACAACCACATGTTGGTAAGAGATGTATTAAACAAAATATTTTCAGCTATAGTAATGAACAGATTGCAAAATTCGAGGATTATGGTCTCTCCTATGCAGTCGTTTGATTCGTATAAGGTGTTCCCCCTTATGTGTATATATTAATGTATACCACCCTTCTTCAGTCGTCACATCGTTTCATAAAACTTCATCCGCCCATTTTCTCTTGTTTGTGTTTTGTTTTAATGTATAGCCTACCCATTCCAGCAGGGGCAGTATCCGCAGGCTCAAGCGTTCCCAACCGGTGAGCAACAGTACCAAGAACTCATTAAATAACACATCGATGACCTTTGATCTGATGGAATCACGTTATCTAGGCCTTGAAACAGAGTTTAAGTCTTGACTTGTTCATGTTATTAAGCTACATGTGGATGTGCATTAAACTTTTAGCAATCATGCGTAAAAAATCAGGGTCAGAGGCCATGTAATATGTTGCTTGGCTCCCTTTTACAATAGTTCTTTTCAGGTAAAAGAGAAAATCTTGCAGATGTTTAAATTTAAAAAGAAAATGGAGAAAAATGTACTCAGATAGTTCCTCAAAAGCTGCTGTTACATTTCGGAGATTTTATGTATTAACTATACTTATTCCTAAAAAACTTCATCAGCCCATTTCCCCTTGGTTTTTGTTTTAATGTACAGCTCACCCAGCCCAGCAGGGGCTGTACCCGCAGACTCAAGCACCCCCAACCGAGCAGCAGTGCCAGGAACTCACTAAATAGGTCATCGATGACATTTGACCTGATGGAATCAAGATATCTGGGGCTTGAAGAATAATTCAATTCTTGATATTTTTCATGTTTAGCCGTATGTGGATGTACATTAGGCTTTAACATTAGGCTTACATGTAATCCGTCTAAGGAATAGGTTTAGAGGCAATGCAATTATGTTGTCCTGCTCCATTTTAGAATAATTTACAGCAAATGAAATTTGGAAACTGATGTTTCATTTTCATAAATGAAGAAACGCGTAACGCACTCGGATATTTACTGAAGAACTTTTCCCTTCGATAATGTGCCATTCCCGAAATCACGGCATTGGCTGCATGTAGGCATTGGCTTAATGTTTCGAGCTCCCAAACAGATTGGATTTTGTCATGATTAGATATTTTTTGGCCGCATATTCAAAAGGCGACCAACAATGAAAGCGAAAGCCAGGTTTGACACTTAACCAATAAAGGAATCACCCTTATATAGTTTACAGGAGCATGGTAGATTTGGGCGTGTTGGGAATATTGAGTGGAAGTTTATTTGTTCTGGGTTAAGTGACTTATTGCAATGTGGCATCGGAAGGGTTAAATTTTATGTGAGACTTGGCGGAATTTGTAGTATTACGAAATAAAAAAATGGTACTTTAGTCTGTAGAACAATTTATGAGCTACGTCTTTGAATGTGACCATTAGATCCATTTGGATAATCTAGGTGATGGCTGACATTGATTTTAGGTTGTAATTCACGAACTTTGTATGAGTTTAGGCCCACAGCGTGCTCAGTGACTATCCACGTCAGTGAATCTCAGATTTGTCTATTATTCAGGATGAGTGAAAAAGAAAGTGACCTGGAGTGGTTGTTTGCCTCTTAAAAAGCAATAAAAGTTGACACACCTACGAAGCGTACATTAAACAAGCATGCCTTTTCCACTCCTTTCAACAACAAAAAATACTGAAATTGATCCGTGCCATGAGAAGTTTACAAAAAATTTTACAAACAGATTATATTTAAATCTTTTACTAAAAAAGATTATTTTTTAGCGCTGTCCATGGAATGCCCTAATGAGCTATATTGTGTTATGCGAGAACCATAGATTACACACATGCATTCAGATACAAGTGAGATTTTGATAATATTTTTCTGAAATAATGATGGTGATTTGTGTCCGTTTTCCTGGGCAAATGTTCGTTGTTTCTTAATTAAAGGCAGGTAATCGCATGTGCATACATGTTCATTGGTGGACAGCTGAATATAGGGATGTGTATAGGCCAAAAAAATACTTGTTCTCTGGTCAGCGCGCGCATCGATTTTAACCATGCGCGTCAACCTTTTTTTTCTTCAAATAAACACGGAAGCTACAACAGCGCCCTCTACTGCCGCACCTCGTCAAATGTTTGTACCAAGGAGCACCAAGGAATGGGGAAAATTGCGCCAAGGCAAATGATAAAGGGCACCAAGGCAAATTATAGAGGACACCAATGTATATTGAGGACACAAAAATGCAAAATAGTACCCACCTTGTCTGTACAATTCAAGCTTGGAAAAAAAAACCCCACCAACCCCCCCCCCCCAAAAAAAAAAACCGAGTCGCCGCATCAATTCCGGAACTCCGGTCTGACCAGAGACCGATTATTTATTTTTTTGGGCCTTAAAATAAATTTACTTGTGACCATAGCACGCAAAATACATGTAATTTTCAATGTTACTAGTGAATAATATGTACTTAATCGCCCTATGCTTATTAAACTGAGCGAGCCATATTTTTTTTAATATGTCTCATTACATTTAGGTTTTAGCAGTCATACGTCAAGAAATAGGTCTAGAGTTAATGCAATTTATATGGCTCTATTTTCCAATACTTTTCATAAAATTGAACTTAGAATTTTGAAGAACTGATGCTTAATTTTTGTTTAAGTATAATGTACTCCGATATTTACTTAAGAGCTTTGGTATGATGGATAATTATTAAATACACTGATATTGTGCCTTTCCCGAAATTATGGCATCGGCTGATGCATTGGCTTCATCTTTTAAGCTCCGAAATACTAGACCCAGTTGGCTCGATCTGATATTCTTTGACTGCACATTCAAAGAAAGGAATATTGCTTTGTACATTTTACAGGAAGCATGATCAAATCGGTCATAATTGAGTTGATGTTTATTTGTTCACGGTCTGGATATGGCACTTTTTGCAATGTGGCATCGGAAGGGTTCAATTTATTTTTGGTGAGATTTTTTTACGGATAAACACTGAAAACGAGCAGTGCATGCCAACTTGTACCAAGAAACCAAAAGAAGGAGTGCAGTAATGATAGTTAGACAGAACATCCGCACGGGGCAAAACCTTCATTCGCGATACCTTCCATCGACAACTTTCTTTCGACAAAAAACTCTTCCAATCTGGTTCCACACATCAGCTTTCCAACAACTCAAGCAGTTCATGAGATGGAAGCCACCAAGCCACAAAAGAAAATACAAAAAAGAAATTGACCGAATTCAAAAAATATTTTAAAATTATATGGCTCCATTTTAATTTTAAAAAATAGGAAGTACATCTTATTGACTTTTAAACTGAAAAAAAATTTCACGTAATTTTCTTACTCTATTACCACGTTGTATCTACATGTATTTCAATAAAAAAAATTCACAAAACTCCGTTGTCCATGAACGTTTAGAACCTGGTTTTCGTGAGCAAGTGGTGGGGCGATTGGACACCATCTTCTTATGGGGGCGCTGTTCAGACCGGCCGATCATGGGCAATATCGGACAATAGGTGCCGCTTTTCATGGAGGCACATTTGCCGACGTTTGCTCGACATTCCAAAAAAAGAGCGCTCGTAAAAAAGGGCACTCTTTACACAATTTGTGGGTGGGGGGGGGGGGGGGTTAAATAACCCACATTACCCCCTTCCCCCCTCCTTCCCCCCCTCCCCGCTGGCTAGGCCACTAGTATTGCCCTCGAATATGAGTACCGGAAACATACTTCAGGAAGTATTTTGGTACTATCCTAGTCGATGTTGTTTGAGATTGGCAGTGAAAAAGATCTTATTATGGCATTGGGGGGGTTCAACTTTATGTATGACTTGCCAGAATTTGGAAGAGTGTTAAATAAAAATGGATACTCTATACCGTGCTTGGAATGAGCGGCTTCCTGGATCAACACAGACTGAGCTCAAGGGTCCGTGATTCTGCAATATCGTGGTTGTCTCCATCCAGGATCCAGAGGAGATAAGAAGATCAAAAATGTTATCAACGACTCCATGACTTAACACGGATGGATGAGAAGGAGACAATTCCATTACGCAGGGAAGAAGTACAGCAAGAAGAAGCCTTGCGTTTTGAGCAAGTGCAGTGCGCGACACAGAAATAGGCCGCTTAGCGGTCGTAAACGGTTTTCAAGAGTAATTCTTTATGCCCCATGCATCCTTTTATCAATTGAAATTGAACGGAGCGTTTTTTTATTTCGGGTTGGGGTTGATATTGGCGGGGATAACATATTGAAGTTGGAAAATTATTCTCATGTAATTATCTCTCGTTTAAAAGTTCGTTTTCTTCAGCGTTGTGGAATATGGAGAGTGATATTGACGCATCCCCCAAAACCCAAACAACCATTCTTTAAACGTAATTATATCGGTACCATTTCCCCTGCATATGGGTGAAATTGCTAAAATATGCAGAACCAAGTTGCGAGGGAATCATTCAGTTCTCTTCTGTCAGCACACGTTCGTGCTTTGTGGCCATTTTTATTCAGTTGTGTTTGGAAAAAAAGTCAGAACGCGCAGGATTCAATACTGGGGGGGGGGGGGGGGGGGGGCTGTGAAAAGATAATAAATCTCTTAACGTGTAAATCTCTTAATCACCCCCTCACCCCCCCCCCCCCCAGCAAACATGCCACAGAAATTTCGTTATTTTGCAAAAGTATTGTGTAATTTGGCATAATTTTTTTTTTTACTTTTAAAAGGTGGCACGAACGGGCTTCCGTACAATTCTGTCACTGAACAGTGACACAATAATAAACTGCTGCAAGTAGGTGACTTGTATTATACAGTCCGTGCATTTCGTGCGCATTAATATTGGTGGTGCGTCGGTAAAATGCTGACTTTAGGTTACTGGTTTTACAGTATAAATACAATGAGAGCTCAAAGACATAAGTGGTAACCAAGGCCTTTCTTTATCACTCAGCCGTGAGCGTTATGGCACTGGGAGCTATACGGACCCTGGGATGGATGATATGGGAGGCTTTTAAAGCCAATATTAGAGCAAATGCTATATTTGGAATATGACGTAATGGCGCGCAATAATAATTATTGCCTGACAAACGCAGTCGGTATGCGCTTTGTACAGTACGCCGTGCCAGGCAGTGACGACGGTGAAAGAAGCAGGAACACTCCAGCGTAATTATAAGGTAAAACGATTGCGTTTGTTTTTCATTCTGTTACAGTAGCATAAAATGCTGTCATCTTCAATCTCGTATCACATAAGGAATACAATGATGCGATAGATATTTGATAGATATTGAAACAGTAAATGAAATTACATTGAGGTAGGGTTTAAGCGAAAGGCTTTTGTGTCTGTGTGGTACTGCAGGCACTGTGCAAACTCCAACTAATGGCTATTCAGCACAGGGGGCTGACGCGGGGCAAGGAAGCTAGCATTTCTGTATACATGTAGGTCCTACTATGCAAACTAACCTATGGATACTGTGAAACGGACATAGGAAACCAAAACACAAGATAAGACAGATAGATAGGATAGGGCAATGATTGAAGAGAATCATCTAAACTATTCCAGTATAAGATGCCTGGACGATCAGCAACACTATTTTAGCCATTGATGTTCTGTTAAATTGGACGAACACATTTTCCCTAGCGCTACTTCCAGTATTATAGCATATATATATATATGACATTTAGATGTTGTTTTTTCGTCAAATAAGAATTAATACAGGGAGGGAGTAACTTATGCATGAATGTATACATGAGTTATTCCCGTGATCAGAAGTGGTATAAGTTATTGCTGTGCAATGTTACAGATTTTAATTTGGCAAACTTTGGGGCAGAGTGATCACGATAGCCAGCATTCAATATGACACGAACCGCTCGTTTAGGTAAAGTAGGTAATGCGTTACATTTAGAGAAACGTTTCGTAAACGTATTATCTGCCCAAATTCAAGATTGAGTAATTTAGATATCGTTTAAACGAATAAATAAAATTGTACTAGGAAGGCATTATTTTAAACGAGTATTATGCCAATGTTCTTGGATATATTTATTGCTTCTTTATCGATTCGATTTTTCCAAGAAAGTTTTTCATCAATGATGATATACCCAATACTTAGGTTCTTTTAATCTGAATAAGCCTTGTATTATTCAAACCCTAAGGAATAAATTGTGTGCACTTGAATTGACGATACAAAATTATATAATTTAATTTGAGGATATAAATGCATAATTTGTTTACAAAATTAAATGCGCTGATGCCACAAAGGTCATCTTTGAAATGCAAGCAAACATAGATGAACCAGACCGACAGACAAACTGATTAGTTAATTGATTGCTTAATTTAGATTACAGAGAATCCAGAGATACTTTCTGTCACGATGATGCCCGCTACTAACGCCCCACCTGCCTACGTGGCTGCGCCCCAGCCCGTCGGCCAGCAACAACTGGTAAGCCAGTCGCTCTCCCAGAACAGTTCTAGTGTAAAGGAAAATCCAATGGGGCCAATATTGTGCACTGAGTGCATTTCAGTAATTGATGGTGCTTTTTTATGTTTTATCCGGTATTTACTATATGCCGTCGCCATATTGCCTGCTTTGCACCATTCAGTACAGGCACGCTGTTGTCACGACTGGCCTTCATGTATGACTACACACGCACAAATACAGTTCAGTTTTGGTGTATGCAATGTCATGTACGTACTCGGAGCCTATAGTCATATGCTAATTTTCTTTGAGCAGGAATAAACAAATTGTGCACCTCCAGAACCTGTTGTTGGTTTTCGGTTTTTTTCTTATAGTGTTGCATTGTTGGTACACGAAATATGCTGTAGTGGTTTTGTTATACAAAATATCGCATGTTTTTTTCTATTCTCAACATCACTCCTCATAACACCCCAAATTGGTCAGTTGACTTATGGTAAAAAGAAAAAATCATCTCCCATGTGCAACGTCGGGTATGTTCTTTGACAATTTCAGGGACTATTAATGAAACACTTAAGCCGTGTTTTCCTATCCTGGAAGAGTGTTGTCCGGGCGTTGTTAATGAGGCGAACTGAAGAATGTATACAATTAAATATCCACATTATTCCCTGACCTTTTTGTTTATCGAAATAGACCCAAAAGGAAAAGGGGTCACTTATCAAGACATTTTGCAGCATGGAAATATTTGAATTGATAATTTCACACCTGGTGACGTACAAACTGTCTCTTAAGGGGGTGGAGACACCTTTCATAATTTGGGGGTTAGAGGAAACTACAAGAGACAGCAACATTACTCCATACTCATGTCAATTTTGTTTTCGTCAGAAATTGGACTTGGCGGTCTAAAGCAGTAAATTACACGGCAACATTTCACATTTTATTGTTTTTATGAAGAGGAATTAGTACATATTTTTAATGAAAATGGGAATGATAAAAAATGTACAATTTTGTCCTGAAAATCAATTTTGTTTCACTATACTTAAATATAAGAATTAAAAAATCTTAATAGAAGGAAAACGAAAACAATAATAAATTTGATGTAACAATCAAATTTGAAAGTAAATTTCAGTTGCCAAATAAATATATAGCAATTTGAGATACATTTACAGATGTATAGTTACTATAAACTTATATTTCGCTGATTTCAAAACTAAAATCGACCACTTTGGGAATTTTTTGTTTTACGCCTAAAGCAATGACATGCCAACTAAAATTTCTAAGCAATAATAATGAGCTCCATAGGTTTTGTTACCTATTGTCTTTAAAAGAAAATCAAATTTTCCCTTAGATTGCTGGTTTTTTGGTCATATTCAAGATTATGATTATTCATTTTTTATGAAGAGAATTGTGACACGCTCCCAAAGGGGAACAAAAACTATATAATTTGACATGTAAATGTTTTCTTCACTCCGTTTACTATACATTGCCTGTTTCAGATGGATTTCCTCTCACTTTCATAAAAGTTGGCCCCAACCAAAATGGGGCAAGATTCTGGATTTTTTTCTCCTCATTTTGCACTTGGATGAGCTGTCAAAGTGCGAAAAAAATTGAAATTAACTGAACATTTTTTTTTGCATGCGAAGCCCCCCACTTTTAAATGTCATGGCCTCGCCCACGAAGGGTTGGAAAACATTGAATCAAGTGGTTTTGAACTTGTGGAGGCATCCATACGTGATCCTGAGAGTTTCAAAGAGTGTAACCAAAAATGCATATGGGCCCACACAAGACTACTACCCAGAAAACCACTGACATTCAACCTGAACCGTCCTGTATCATTCACTAGGTGACGTTGCAACCAGCTCCCGTTACTATCGGCACGGTGAACCCTCAGCCTCGAAGTGGGAACTGGAAGGGCATTCTATGGACAGGAATAATTCAAGTGGTTTTGGGTTCCTTGACCGTCATTCTTGGGATTGTCACTGCGACAAGATTGAACGGTTACTATGGCAGTGATATCGGAGCCCCAATTTGGTGTGGTAAATTAGTAAGTACAATGCCATTCTTGGTTCATTTTTAATCCTGTCACACACAACAAATTACCACGGGGAGGGATTTTTACTGTACCTATTTGCGCATGTCCTTATCCTTACAAACAACATGGCACATATTATGAGAAGAGTACAAATTAATTTGAAAATACCTTTTATTATTATTTTTAAAGGCAAATGTTTTAGGATTGCATTTGTTTGGGGTCACCCTGTAGTATTACGAGGCAGTGCAAATATCATCAAGTATATTGGTGGACATAGAAAAGTCGTCTGCTGTGATCAGTCGTGTCTCGCGAAGTCTCGGGCAACGGACGCAAAAGAAAACATGGCGCCCTTCGAACATCTGTTCAAGAATGATGACAAATTAGTCACGAAAAAGCGAATAAATCGCATTTTTTTACTCCTTTGATGAAATTATAATTTTTATGTGTGAATGGTTTTTTTCTTTCACAGTTCTACGTCATATCTGGAATCTTAGGCATAGTGTCTGGATGGAAGAAACATTCCGGAGTGGTAAGCTATTGTTAAGAGATTCTTACTTGGCAGTATAATGGTGTTCAGTTGTTGCTATCTTGAAGTGGGAAATCTTCAAAATGGGGAAAAACAAATGAATACTGTTCTACTATGATATTTTGCAGATATGGCCTGAATATTAACCAAGGATCACTTTAACAGACTTGGAACAATTCCACCAATGGACTGAAAATCTTTTAGAAAGATTTTGAAGGAATTGTGATTTTTCTGCACAGGCTATCGGCTACATGGTCATGTCCATCTTGGCTTGTTTGGCGACGTGCTGCGTCATTGGTTTTGGGGCTGCCAGGATGGCACTCATCAATGAATTGTGTCATCCAATTTATACGCGTTATCGTTATAGCTACAATTATGGCTATCCTGGCCAGAGCGTCTCGTACTATGACTACCCTCCTTCATTCTGTTATTTGCAGGTGAGTCAAACTTTAATCCCCTAATAATGAAAAACGTTTTCGTGTTTCTGCCTCCAGGGGTGTCTATCTTTTTTTTCATTTTCTTATTTGTTACATTTATTTATTTCTCAGCGAATTTTCCGTCGTTGCTTCAATTTCGAGGCGAGAATCAGAATGAAAATCACGTCTTCGTTTTTCTTGATTTGAAGCATTTAATAATAATAATAATAATTATAATAACAACAGGTTCTTATATAGCGCTTTTAACTAAGATCAAAGCGCTTTACATTATTATTACCCCTAATTATTGGGCCAATTAAACATACCATATACCATCTCAGCTCCCTGGGGAGTATACAGCTCGATGCTGCCTGATAGGCGCAATGAAGCTAATTCAATCACAATAACCATCACTGCCCTCATATGTACCCATTTACTCCTGGGTGGAGAGAAGCAATGAGTGACAAAGTGCCCTGCTCAAGAGCACACGCACCATGACCCCGCCAGGACTCGAACCCACGACCTGCAGCTTTACCCACAGACCACGAATCAGTGCCCTTAACTACGAGGCCAAAGCAATAAACTTTCTTTCAGTGAAAGAATCATTCAAATCGCTCGTGTACTTACGGAAACTGCGATTTGTGTTTCAATGTGTATGATGAAGTTAAACGTTTTTGAAAGCTACCTAGACGGTTACAAGACGGAACGTTAGGCCTATGTACCGCAAAGATATTTAGGTTTAATATGTGTTGAATTGTGGGATACTTTTGAAGTGTGAAGGTAACTAATACATCATCTCTTGCAATGATTCTATGCAGGCGGCCATCAATGGTGTTTATGCTACACTGATACTTCTCGCCATAGTGGAGTTTGTTGTCGCCATCATTGGTGCCAGCATGACCTGTGGTCCACTCTGCAGTGGTGGATCAGCAACTCAGACAGTGGTGCGTGACAACACCAAGTTATGTCCTTGTAGATCTGCATTGCTTTTTTATCTAGATCAAGTAAAATTCAGATTTACGGGGTGTAAATTAGCTCATTGTGACTTGTCTTAGGACATGGTGCGTTGGGATTAGGTTATTAAGGACTTTTGAGACCTTGTGATTGTACGAACCGAGCATTTCATGCTTTTGAGGTAAACTCCAGTTTAAATTCACCTGATAATCTATAGTGGGCTCATTTCTGACGTATGTTTCGCGGCATAGATGTATCACAAGTATGGCAGTTATTATTGCATATGGCAATAGAAGCCTACCTTTCATTCTTTGATTGGCTTTCTTTCGAAAGCACTTCTGACAAAAACAATCTACAGGATGAGTAAAAAAAAGGAGACCCAAATGGTGCTCCCATTTTTTTCAAAAGACGTTCTGCATGTAGCGCTTTCCAGATCAACGATGTAATAGCCCGATTAATAAACTTTCTTTCAGTGAAAGAATCATTGAAATCGCTAGTGTACTTTTCAATTATGGAATTTTGAACACAAACACCATTTCAACCTTGTCCATGGATCACATTAAGGTACATTATCTAGGCAAGAGCTGGCAAGCGCTACATGCAGTACTTTTTTTTTTAAATAGGGGGCCACCATTTGGGTTTCCCTTTTTTTTTTTTTTTTAACTCTCCCTGTAGTTATTGTCCGTTTCATGCCCTGGACTACCACTGAAGCTAGTAGACGAAATTAGGAAAGGATAAATAGGCCTATATGTTTCAGCGCGGAAACAAATACTCGGGAAAATAAAGCGAATGCCTTTTAGACCTGAATTTGCACATTATGGTTACACTGAGGTGTCGGGGAGTTTCGGAGGAGAGGTCGATGTAAAAAGAAAAACACATTCAGATTTGGGATGAACGACAATTACACGTACGATAGCAAGGTGGTAGGTATTTAATTAGAGGATGATGTTTTTGAGAGGAAAAAACCACGCAAATGAAGTATAATTGTTCTCATAATGACAGATCCACTACCAAGCTCAACCACACATGGTGATTGCCACACAGCCCCAGGGACCGGCCTTCTACAACATTGCTGGTCAGCCACAAGTTGGTAAGAGACGTCTTAAAAAAAATTATTTTAAGCTATAGTAATGATCAGATAGAAAAATCCCAGGCTTATGGTCTCTCCGATGAAGTCTCTTGATTCATATAATATGTTCCCCCGTTAGTGTATGTGTATATATAAAGTATACCACCCTTCTTTAGTCGCCCATTTTTCCTTGTTCTTGTTTAGCCTACCCAGCCCAGCAGGGACAGTATCCGCAAGCTCAAGCGCCCCCAACCGGTGAGTAATGGTACCAAAAACTTATTAAATAGGTCATCGATGAACTTTGACCTGAAGGCATGTTACCTAGGGGTTGATACAGAATTTAAGTCTTGACTTATTCATGTTAAGCTGCATGTGGATGTACATTAAGTCTTAGCAATATGCCTACCTTATGTGCAGTGGCGTAGCCAGGAATTTTTCAGTAGGGGGGGGGGGCGCTGGGGGGGGGGGGGGGGCTGGAACATTTCATGGGGGGGGGGGCGCGTCATATAGGGGCGTCAATTGCTTCTCAAAAGTGGGGGGGGGGGGACATACCTTGATCAGAACTGATGCGCGCGAAGCCCTTTGTGTGGGGGTTCGGGGCCCGCTTAAGGGCCCCGAAAAAAAGATGGTTTCTAAATGTTTTGTGGTGTGATCTGAAGCAATTTCTTACCACTTTCCTCCATGCTTTAACTAATATTTTCTTAGCAAAAGATAACTATTTGAACATCGATTTCGAGGTTGGAGTCTTGGATCAGTTATCGGTATTCTGAGCTATAGGCGTGGGGTTCGGGGCCCGCTTAACGGCCCCGAAAAAAATTGGATTCTCGATGCTCTGCGATGTGATCTGAGGCAATTTCTTACCACTTTAACCAATAACTATCTTCGCACAAAAGATACTAATTTAAACATAATTTTCGAGGTTTTCTCAGCTTAAGGCATAAGAAAAATTTTTGAACATTGTTTACGAGGTTGGAGTCATTGAATCAGCTACCAGAATTCTGAGCTATAGGCGTGGGGTTCGGGGCCCGCTAAAGGGCCCCGGAAAATTTTGGATTCAAAATGCTCTGTGGTGCTATTTGAGGCAATTTCTGATCACTTTAACCAATATTTTCTAAGCAAAAGATACATTGTAGTAGGGCCCTGTCGATGAGACACGAGTTCAAAAAGGGGGGACATTTGATATTGTGTCCCCCATGTACCCCTCAAAAAGTGTGTGGGGGGGGGGGGGGAACCAGTCCCCCTGTCCCCCTGTCCCCCCAGGATTGACGCCCATGGCTTCATGTAGATCACTGATAATTTTTTTAGAAACTCAAAATCTCAGTGGGGGGGGGGGGGGGGGGGGGCTACTTGGGGGCAACAAGGTATTATGGGGGGCGGTCGCCACCCAAGCCCCCCCCCCCCCCCGGCGCCACTGCTTATGTGTCAATAAAGAGATATTGCAGACGTTTAAATTTCATACAATGAATGAAGAAAAGTGTACTCGGAGATTTCCTAAAAAGCTGTTGTTACATAACGGAGAATGTATACGCTGTCTTATCCTTAAAACCGCATTCGGCCATTTTCCCTTTTTTTTTGTTTGAATGTATAGCCTACCCAGCCCAGCAGGGGCAGTATCCGCAGGCTCAAGCGCCCCCCACCGGTGAACAACAGTACCAAGAACTCGTTGAATAGGTCATCGATGATCTTTGAACTGATAGAATCACGATATCTGGAGTTAAAAGAAAAATTAAATTCTTGATTATTCATGTTAAGCTGTATCTGGATGTAAATAAGGTTTTAGCCGTACATGCTGTGGGTCAACAAATAGATTTAGAGGCAATGATATAATGTTGTCCTGCTTTTATTTAGAATAATTCAAATGTTGAAAGTTGGAGAACTGACGATTATATTTTTTTATTAATGAAGAAAGCATAAAGTACTCAGATATTCACTGAAGAGCTGTTGTTCCATAAAGGATGATGTATATTTTTACACAGACTAAAATTGAAATATTTCCCGAAATCACGGCATCGGATACAGACATTGGCTTAATTTGTTGAACTCCCAAGCACTGTAGGGATTTTGGCATCATCGGATTTTGTTGCCACATATTCAAAGACGTACAACAATGAAAGGCAAAGCCAGGTTTGACACTTAACCAAAAAAGGAATCACCCTAATACATTTTACATGGGCAAGATAAAATCCCGCGTATTGGGACTATTGAGTTGAAGTTTTTTTTCTGGTTATGGAACTTACTATGCAATGTGGCATCGGAAGGGTTCACTTTTATGTGAGACTTGGCGTAATTTGTACTATTTCGAAATAAAAATATGGTACTCTAGTCTGTACAACACATAATGAGCTACTCCTTCGATTGTGATCATTAGATCCAGTTGTTAATCTAGGTGAGGGCTGATGTAGATTTTAGGTTGTAATTTAACTTTGTGTGAGTTAAGGCCCACAGCGTGCTCAGTCACTATCCACGTCAGTGACTCTCAGATTTGTCTATTATACAGGATGAGTGAAAAAGAAAGTGACCTGGAGAAGTTGTTTGCCTCTTTAAAAGCAATAAAAGTTGACACACCAACAAAGCGTACATTATAAACAAGCATGCTTTTTCCACTCATTTTAATAAAAAAAAATGAAACTGATCCATGCCATGAAAAGTTTACAAAATTTTTAACATACAAATTTTATTTTAATTTTTTACTAAAAGATTTTTTTTTTTAGCGCTGTCCATGGAATGCCCTAGGAAGCTATATTGTGTTATGTGATAACCACAGATTACACTCATGCATTCAGTTACAAGTGAGATTTTGATAATATTTTTTTGAAATAATGATGGTGATTTTTGTCCGTTTTCCTGGGTAAATGTTCATTCATTCTTAAATGCAGGAAAACGCATGTACAAACATGTTTATTTGTTTACAGCTGAATTTTTGGATGTGTGTATTAAAATATATTAGCTTGTGAAAATAGCGCGCAAAATACCTGACATTTTAAATGTTACCAGTAAATAAGATGTACTTAATCGCCCTATGTTTATTAAACTGAGCGAGCCACATATTTTTGTTTAATATATCTTATTACATTTACGTTTTAGCAGTCGATCATGCGCCAGAAATAGGTTTAGATTTAATGCAATTTGTATGGCTCCATTTTTCACTACTTTTCATAAAATTACACTTAGAATGTTGGAGAACTGATGCTTAATTCTTTATAAAAGTATAATGTACTCAGATATTTACTTTTGTATATATGATGGATAATGTATAAATATAAGGATATTGTGCCTTTCCCGAAATCTTGGCATCGGCTGATGCATTGGCTTCATGTTTTGAGCTCCTAAATACTAGACTCAGTTGGCTCGATCTGATATTCTTTGACCGCACATTCAAAGAAAGGAATTATAGCCTTGTACATTTTACAGGGGCCGTGTTCAAATCAATCATATGTGGAATATTGAGTTGATGTTTATTTGTTCACGGTCTGGATATGCCACTTATTGCAATGTGGCAACGGCAGTGTTCAATTTATGTTTGGTGAGATTTTTTTTATGGATAAACACTGAAGAAAAAAAACGAGCAGTGCCCACTTGTACGAAGGAACCAAAAGAAGGAGTGCAGTAATGATAGTTATACAGAACATTCGTACGGGGCAGAACCTTTATTATGTTTTGCTTGGGGTATGCTGCTAAGTTGCATTGATTTCATTTTTGTGATGCCTTTTGTATCATAAACTCCTTTAGTCTTCCGAAACCATATTTCAGGGAAAGGGTTTTAAAACTGTAAAATCAGCACATCACATGCGTTTTTATTATTCCATATATTTCCTTTTCTATCGCAAAGTTCGTTTTGCAGACCTTTATGGTAGGTCGAAAATATAAAGAATGTTTTGATTCTGATCGCCGCGGTCCTCAATTGAGGTCAATAAAGAAATTCCAATGTCTTGAATTTGCATTTGATTTTTGTTCTTGCACCGTTATAGTAGTTGTGAAGAGTTTTCGTCCTGCCTTGATGCTAGTATTTCCAAAGTGTATACATGGGTTACATATTCAGTACTGAGAGAAAGAGCAATTCAGATTCGAGAGTAAACACTTTATTCACACAATTCCAACATGGCGCGGCCCACTCTTTTCGACTCCAGCGGGCGCTGTGTAAATAGACTGTGAACACAACACTCGACTATACTATTGGATCCACGAAACCCTCACGTGTTCTGTGCAGTCTTTTTTTATATTTAATTTATTTAATTTATTTATATTTAAATATTACATTATCCTTATGAAAATATTTACAAACGTAGCATAACGTTCACATTAAAAATAAATGTTGCAAAATGTGCCAAAAGTGTGACCGCATTAGCGGTCTCCATTTGTATGTCAGCATAAAAATGGAGACCGCAAACGTCAAAATTGAGTGGGAGGCTGGATGTTGGAACGGAGTTGAAACTGTTGATTGAGCAACTCCAAACGGAGAAGGTCCAAATGCAATTGCAGATAAACTCACTGAAGAGGAAAAGAGCGCGATGACTTCCATTGACAACTTTCTTTCGACAAATCCGGTTCCACACATCAGCTTTCCAACAACTCGAGCAATTCATGAGATGGAAGCCACCGAGCCGCAATACAGGATGGATTGAAAAGAAATTAACCGAATTCTTAAAATTATGTGGCTCCATTTTGATAAAAGAAATAGGGATAAAGTACATCTTATTGACTTTTAACTGTGAAAAATTTCGCGTAATTTTCTTACTCTATGACCGGCGTTGTATCTACACGTATTTCAATAAAAAGATCACAAAACTCGGCTGTCCATGGACGTTCAGATCCCAGTTTTCGTGGGAAAGTGGTGGGGTGATTGGACATCATCTACTGATGGGGGCGCTGTTCAAACCGGCTGATCATGGGCAATATCGGACAATAGGTGCCGCTTTTCATGGCGGCACATTTGCCGACGTTTGCGCGATTTTCAAAAAAACGGGGGCTTGTTAAGAAAGAGCGCTTGTAAAAAAACCGGAACTCTTTACAAAATATCTTTGGGGGGGGGGGGGGGGGGTAAATAACCCTCATTACCCCCCCCCCCGCTTGCCTAGGCCACTAGTATTGCCCTCGAATATGAGTACCGGAAACATATTTTAGGAAGCATTTTGGTACTAGTCGATGTTGTTTGAGATTGGCAGTGAAAAAGATCTTATTATGGTATTGGAGGGGTTTAACTTTATGTATGACTTGCCAGAATTTGGAATATAGCATTAAATAAAAACTGATACTCTATACCGTGCTTGGAATGAGCGGCTTCATTGAATTTGACCCCCATAAGATCCATGGGCGGCTTCCGTAGGACTGGTTTTCCAACAAAACTCTGTGAGATTCCATCCCCTCTCTGCGAAAATTTGGTTGCAGATTAAGCTGATATATCTGGTTGACCCCTCTCCTATAATACTGACTTAAGCAGGGCGGGCGCCCTTTGCATAACGATCGATCTACGTTATAGAAAAGACAAAACTTACCATCAATTCTGCAACACTTCACTTAAATTTAACATTGTTAATGTTTTCGAATAGTTTGTGCTTTAGGGTATAATTCGAGTCACTTTTCTTTCAATACCAGTTCAGATCGTGCCAGCAAAGTATCGATGTCAATGACTAATCTCATATGTCTATTATTTGTACACATGTCTACTCACTTTGGTTTTGCTAATGTGTCCATGAGCGAATGATAGTATGTTCCGAGGTAAAGCGGATTATGGACCAGAATAATCCACTTTTTGGACGGGGGATGGGCCACATTGTTTGTGCCAAGCAAAAACAAAATGCTTATTATCACCCCCATGCAATAAACTCGGAGACAGAACTTCTAAAACGGTCAATCAATAAGACAAAGCTTGTTAGGCCTATTTAGATTGGTTTCAGAGGAGATAGACGGACGGACTACAGGATTCGTTTACCGTGCTAAAATGAAGATGCTTTCCATGATTCGGATGCTTTTTCAACGATCCGAATTACTTTCGGCCATTTCAGTTAATATTGATTTGAGGAACCAACAATATACCTTTATATATTGTATAAACAAATTAAGCATCACTTTAAAAAAAATGTATGGATGCCTGGTCATTCTATTTAGTGCATCACAACCCAACAGGAGTTGTGAGCTGTTCCTGCACATATAAAAGAATTACACGGAACAAAACAGAAACCTTGCAGGTAGGTGACTTGTATTATACAGTCCGTGCATTTCGTGCGCATTGATATTGGTGGTGCGTCGGTAAAGTGCTGACTTTAGGTTACTGGTTTTACAGTATGAATCCAATGAGAGCTCAAAGACATTTGTGGCAACCAAGGCCTTTCTTTATCACTCGGCCGTTCCATACCAGCGCTATGGCGCTGGGAGCTATACGGACCCTGGGATGGATGATAATGGGAGGCTATTCCAGCCAATATTAGAGCAAATGCTATATTTGGAATATGACGTAACGGCGCGCAATTATAATTATTGCCAGAGAAACCCAGTCGATATGCGCTGTGTACAGTACGCCGTGCCAGGCAGTGACGACGGTAGAGAAAACAGGAACACTCCAGCGCAAGGTAAAACGACTGGTTTTCTTTCCGTAACATTCAATGTTGGCACTCACTACAATTTGTACGATCACGTAGAAGTACATAAGGAACACAATGATATGGTATTTGATAGACACTGTGTACACAGCGATTTAACAATAAAGCAGCAAATGAAATTACATTGAGGTATAAGGTTTAACCGAAAGGCTTTGTGACTGTAAGGTACTGCATGTACAAGTGCAAATTCCATCTAGTGGATGTCCAGCATAGGGCGCCGAGGTGGAGCAAAGAAGCAAGCATTTCTGTATATGTTCTAATGTACTATGCAAACTAACCTATAGAAACTGAGACAAATATAGGTTACAAGATACTGTGAAATGGACAATTAGGACAAACAAAACACAAGATAAGACAGACAAGTACGTGTGAGACGAGGCATTTTCGTCACAAACATAGATAGATAGGGCAATGATTTAAGAGAATCATCTGAATTGTTCTAGTATAAAAGGTGCCCCGCCTGAACAACACCGACGAACATTATTTAATATATTGACGTTCTGCTAAATTGGACGAACACTTTTTCCCTATAGCTACTTTCAGTATTATAGCCTATACATGAAATTCAGAATTTTGTTTAACGTCAAACAAGAATTAGTACAGGGAGGGAGTAACTTATGCATGAATGTATACATGAGTTTTATTGCCGTGAGATGGAAAGTATATTTAATTTAGCAAACATTGGAGCAGAGTGATCACGATAGCCAGTATTCGAAAATACACAAACTGCTCGTTTTGGTAAAGTAGGTAATGTGTTGAATTTAAAGAAACGTTTCGTTAACGTATAAACTGCCCCAATCAAGATTGTGAAATTTAAATATCGTAAATGAATGAACTAAAACTGTACTCGGGAGGTGCTATTTAAAACGAGTATAATGCCACAAGATTTTAGGCTTTGCATGGTGGAGTATCAGTATCGTTTCGGTTTGCGGTAACACCATGTGGTAATAACTATACTGCTTACAAGTTTTTTAGTTCTGAAAAGAACTTGTCCTGCTTATTATCAACTTTCGCTATGTAGTTTTTGTTCTGATAAGAGCAGTCCTGCTTTCATTTCCAAACGAACTTGTCTTTGGTCACAACGTTTTTACTAGCCTGCTCTATCATTTGAGTTGAGGACATAAACACATAATTTGTTTACGAAATGAAATCCGTAGCTGCCACAGATGTCATCCTTGAAATGCGAACAAACATAGATGAGCCAGACCGACATAAAAGCTGATTGATTAATCGATTGATTAATGTGAATTACAGATAATCCAGACATACTCTTTGTCACGGTGATGGCCGCTACTGACGCCCCACCTGCTTACGAGTCTGAGTCTCAGCCCGTCGGCCAGCAACAAATGGTAACCTAGTCGCTGTCCCAGAATATAACAGCTCATCATAGTGTAAATAAAAATCAAATAGAACCAATATTGGGTACTGAGTGCATTTCAGTAATGTAAATTAGTATAAGCCATCACATCTTTTAAGATAATTAATATATGTTTTGTGATTGGTGGTGCTTTAATGTTTTATCCGGTACTCACTATGCCGTCGCCATATTGCCTGCTTTGTACCATTCAGTATTATACAACACCTGAATAAATCCCAGTCATCTGATTGGTGGATCGATGATCACATGTCATTGAATTATTCGTACCAACGCACGGCGCGCGCGTGGCGCGCAGCGCACAGTGCGATGGAAGTTATATTGCACTGTGAATAGAACTTCCATTGCACACTGTCACTGCTGCTGGTGGTGGCGCTGTTTTAAATCGAGATAAATTCAATCTGATTGGTGTTAATCTGTCGAACAGTTTACATTAATATAAATATGATGAACTTGTCAAAATTTTAAACAGTTTTTGACCTGAATAAATTGGCTTTTAGAAGTCAACCAATCAGATGACAAGGATTTATTCAGGTGTTATATAAAACAAATAATGAATGTTTCACGTTCGTGCAAAGGAAAGAATAATTTCATTCGGTGACAGATGAAATGTTCCATTCCACTCGGCTTCGCCTCGTTGAATGGAACATTTTATCGGTCACCTCATGAAATTATTCTTACCATTGCACTCACGAAAAATTATCGAAATAAACACCAAAGGGTCACTTATCAAGACATTTTGCAGCAGATGAAATATTTGAATTTATAATTTCACACCTGGTGACGTACAGTCTTAGACAAACTGTCTCTTAAGGGGAAGGAGACACCTTTCATAATTTGGGGGTTAGGGGAAATGAAACTACAAGAGACTGCAACATTATTCCATACTCATGTCAATTTTGTTTTCGTCTGAATTTGGACTTGGCGGTCTAGGTAGTAATAATTACACGGCAACATTTAAACATGTTTTTCGTTTTTATGAAGAGGCAGTACATCTTTTCTAATAAAAATGGGGAATGCTAAAAAAGGTACAATTTTGTTTTGAAAATCAATTTTGTTGCACAAAAATTAGAAAGAAAAAAAAAGCTGGAAGGTCTTTCCTTTGAAGCAAATCCGGCACATAAATAGAAAACAATTCAGATATAAAAAAAAAATCGTGAGAAGGAAAAATTAAATTCAATTTAATGTTGAAATCAAATTTGAATGTTATTTTGAGTTGCCAAATAAACGTATAGCTATTCGAGATACATTTACAGATATATAGTACTATAAACTTTTATTTCGCCGATTTAGACCTTAACATACACATCAATTTAGCCTTTTATATGAAATCACTTCCCTTCTATACCAGTTTTGGAAATTTTGGTTTTACGCCAAAAAAAATTACATGCCAACTAAAATTTCGAAGAAGTAATAATGAACTTCATCTGTTTCGTTATTTAATGTCTGAAACAAAATTTGGATTAGATTACTGGGGTTTTTGTCATATTCAAGATTTTGATTATATAATTTTTTTATGAAGACAATTGTGACACGCCCCAAAAGGGATAAAAAAAAATCACAATTTGTAAATATTTTCTTCACAACGCACCATACATTGCCTGTTTCAGATGGATTTTATCTCACTTTCATAAAAGTTGGTCCCACCCCAAATAGGCAAAATTCTGGAATTTGGTTCTCGTGATTTGGTACTTGGGTGAGCTGTCAAAGTGTGACAAAGAAAATTGAAACTATCTGATTTTTTTTTGCATGCGAAGCCCCCCGCTTTAAAATGTTATGGCCTCGCCCATGAAAGGGTAAGAAAACATTGAATCAAGTGGTTTTGAACTTGTAGAGGCATCCATACGTGATCTTGAGAGTTTCAAAGAGTGTGGCAAAAAAATGCAAATGGGCCCCCACAAGCCCAATGACTAATACCCAGAAAACCATTGACACTCGACCCCACCCATCTCGTGTCATTCACCAGGTGACGGCGCAATCAGCTCCCGGCACGGCCAACCCACAGCCTCGAAGTGGTAACTGGAAGGGTATTCTATGGACAGGAATAATTCAAGTGGTTTTGGGGTCCTTGACCGTTTTTCTGGGGATTGTCACCCTGTCAACATTTAAGGCTTTCATCTATATGAGTGACATCGGATCTCCAATTTGGTGTGGTATATTAGTAAGTACAATATTCACCCTAATTACAGCTACTCTTTGTTTATTGACAGTACTGATTTGTTCGTTTCTTTGTTTCTTGTGTAGGTTTTGATACCTATTATGATCAAACTTATATACAGGGGCTTGTGTAGAGAGAGGAGAACGAATTTGGCGCAATATTTCCTCCCGTACCTGACAAAGTTTTTTTCTTTTTAAAATATAAGAAAACTTGTTAACATGCACGAGGTTTACGGTGGGGTAACGGTGTACGTGTACAGTGATACGTTTTAGTTGTACAACAGACACTTCCGTTTTGTGTCCTCATCGGAATCTGAAGGTGTCCAATATTTTGCCAAATGATAATTTTGGCTGGATTCGTATACATCTATTGCACACGTGGACACAAAATGAATCCTTTAGCCTTTCCTTTATCTCAGCAATGATTTTTTTGTACAGTTCTACGTCGGCGCTGGAACCTTGGGCATAGTGTCTGGACGTAAGAAACATTCCGGACTGGTAAGCTATTGTCAAGGGTTTCTTACTTTGCAGTATAACGGTGTTCAGTAATTGCTACCTTGAACTTGGAAAATCTTCAAAATGGGGGGGGGGGGGGAGTAACAAATGAATACAGTCCTATTATATTTTGCATATATGGCCTGAACATTAACATAGGACCACTGGACATGGATCAATTCCACCAATGGACAGAAAATCTTTTAGAAAGATTTCGAAGGAATTGTTTTTTTTCTGCACAGGCTATCGGCTACATGGTCATGTCCATCTTGGCTTGTTTGGCGACGTGCTGCGTCATTGGTTTTGGTGTTGCCAGGTTGTCAGTCATCAATCAAGTCTGTCATCCAGTTTATACACAATATCGTTATGAGTACAATACTTATAAGTACTTTACTGACAATCCTTACCGCACTCGTCACCGTCAGCTGCTAGTGTCGTACCATGTTCCCCCTCCTTCATTCTGCTATTTTCAGGTGAGTAGAACTTTAATTCCCTGATAATGTGTTTGTGTTTCTGCCTCCAGGGGTGTCTATCTTTTTTCTCATTTTCTTATTTATTACATTTCTCAGCGAATTTGCCGTCCTTGCTTCACTCTCGAAGCGCTATATTAATAAGAATCACGTCTCCACTTTTCTTGATTCGAATTACTTCCAAACTGCGATTTGTGCTTCAAAATGTATGATGAAGTTAAACGATTTTGTAAATTACTATAGACGTTTTTCACAAGACGGAACTTTACGTACCGCAAAGATATTTAGGTGTAGTATGTGTTGAAGTGTGGAATACTCTTGAAGTGTGACTGTAACTAATTCACATCTATTTGGATGATTCGTATGCAGGCGGCCATCAATGGTGTTGCAGCTTCACTGATACTTCTCGCCTTAGTGGAGTTTATTGTCGCCATCGTTGGTGCCAGCATGACCTGCGGTCCCCTCTGCAGTGGTGCATCAACAACTCAGACTGTGGTACGTACCGTGTTGCTACAACACCAAGTTATGTCCTCTGTAGATCTGCATTGCATTTTAAATTTATCAAGATCAAGTAAATAACAATTCAGTTGACAAGTCCAGTTTTATGGAGTGTAAAATAATGACATAGACGTGGCTTTGTCGCAATAACTCATTGTGACTTGACTTAGTCTACATGATGCCTTGACAAACAAACCCAGCATTTCATGATTTTGAGGTAAACTCAAATTTAGCGGGCAACCTATAGTGCGCTCATTTCTAACCTATGCATCACAGCATGTATACAGTGTGGTAAATATACTGCATAATGGCCATAAACGTACCTTTTAACCCTTTGATTGGCTTGCCTTCGAAAGCACTTCTGACCAAAACAACCTACTGGTTGAGTAAAACCAATAGGAAACCCAAGCGGTGCCCCCTATTCTTTTTTTTATGGAAGTTCTTTATATGAAAGCTAAATTAATATACTTTCTGTTATTGAAAAAATCCCTCAAATCGCTCAATTGACATGGACTTTTCTAGTAATGGAATCTTTAACATGAATACCATTTGTTAACCTTGTCCATGGATCACATTTAAGGAGGTCTTCGGGGTAGCCAAGTATAGCAGCTATACGGCAGGACTATAAACTCTAGACATTATAAAGCACCGTACACTGGTATTGGATTCCATCACGTTGATAAGAAATATTTAGATACCGTTTTGGGGTAAAACATTGCAGCGACGTAGCTTTCGGCATCTTCAACATCTTCATCTTCAAACCAGCAGGTCATCGTAGATGGCGGGCAGATCGATCGTATCCGGAGTCTCTGTTAAGAGATGGCTTTGTGTCCTGATTTCGATTGCTTCGCGTATTTTCCTTATCCAGAACGGGTCCTCCCTGGTATTGACTTGGACATTTTCCAAGCTGATGGAGTGTTGGTAATCTTTGATGAGTTCACCAACTGCTGTTAAAGCGGCTGGCTTTAGATTAGAATGTTTAAACCTGGTGCCCAGCGATCTGCTCGTCTCCCCCACATATTATTTGGGGCAATCAGGACATTGAATCTAATAACTTAAGACCGCATTTGTTTTGATGTGGGGTCTTATCTTTAGGGTGAACCAAAAACGATCTGATGGTATTGATCGGTTTCAGTATGGTATGTTCTGACGCCAATGTCTCTGCAAATGTTATGAGTTTTTCCTAAAGACCTGTTGGTTTGTGATCGCCCAAACTAGGCTACATGACCGGAGTGGTTTAATTCACTATGCTGAATGAAGATGTTGCGATGACATCGAAAGCTACGTCGCTGCAATATTTTTTATCCCAAAAAGGTATCTAAATATTTCTTGTTATAAAGAATGTTATTTTAACTTTAGAAGCAGCAGTTTTTTACAATAAATGTTATGATAAGTGCCAGTTATCAATATGAGATTGTTCTGATGTGCTTTTTTGTTTATTAATAGTTTTCGTTTTGCTAAATACACTTACTGTGAGACGTGGACAAGGCTTAAAAACGGAGTAGGCCTGTGTGTTCAAAATGCCATAACTTGAAGAGTACATGAGCGATTTGAATGATTCGTTCACTAAAAGAAAGTTCATTAATTGGGTTTTCAGTATCCTAGATCTAGCAAGCGCTAATGCAATTCTACTTTAAAAAAAAAAAAAGGTGTACCATTTGGGTTTCCTTATGTTTGACTCTCCTGTAGTTATTGTTCGTTTCATGCCCTGACTACCACTGAAGCTAGTAGACGAAATTATGAAAGGAAAAATATGTTACAGCACGAAAACACTTAATACTCGCGAAAATATAGCGAATGCCTTTTAGACCTAAATTTGCTCAGAGATCATAATAATTCGACCACTTAAAGTCTTAAAATTATGGTAAACCCTTAGGTGTCGGGGATTTTAAGAGGAGAGGTCGATGTAAAAAGAAAAAAACATTCAGATTTGGGATTTAGCAAGGTGGTAGGTATTTAATTAGACGATGATATATTTGAGGAAAAAAACTCCAATGAAGTATAATTGTTCTTGATAACGACAGATCCAATACCAAGCTCAACCACACACGGTGGTTACTACTCAGCCCCAGCAACCGGCCTTCTACAACATACCTGCTGGTCGGCCACAACCACATGTTGGTAAGAGATGTATTAAAAAAAATATGTTCAGCTATAGTAATGAACAGATTGCAAAATCCGAGGATTATGGTCTCTCCTATGCAGTCGTTTGATTCGTATAAGGTGTTCCCCCTTATGTGTATATATAAATGTATACCACCCTTCTTCAGTCGTCACATCGTTTCATAAAACTTCATCCGCCCATTTTCTCTTGTTTGTGTTTTGTTTTAATGTATAGCCTACCCATTCCAGCAGGGGCAGTATCCGCAGGCTCAAGCGTTCCCAACCGGTGAGCAACAGTACCAAGAACTCATTAAATAACACATCGATGACCTTTGATCTGATGGAATCACGTTATCTAGGCCTTGAAACAGAATTTAAGTCTTGACTTGTTCATGTTATTAAGCTACATGTGGATGTGCATTAAACTTTTAGCAATCATGCGTCAAAAAATCAGGGTCAGGGGCCATGCAATATGTTGCTTGGCTCCCTTTTACAATAGTTCTTATCAGATAAAAGAGAAAATCTTGCTGATGTGTAAATTTAAAAAGAAAATGGAGAAAAATGTACTCAGATAGTTCCTCAAAAGCTGCTGTCACATTACGGAGATTTTATATATTAACTACACTTGCTCCTTAAAACTTCATCAGCCCATTTCCCCTTGGTTTTTGTTTTAATGTACTGCTCACCCAGCCCAGCAGGGGCTGTACCCGCAGACTCAAGCACCCCCAAGCGAGCAGCAGTGCCAGGAACTCACTAGATAGGTCATCGATGACCTTTGACCTGATGGAATTAAGATATCTTGGGCTTGAAGAATAATTCAATTCTTGATATTTTTCATGTTTAGCCGTATGTAGATGTACATTAGGCTTTCACATTAGGCCTACATGTAATGCGTCAAGGAATAGGTTAAGAGGCAATGCAGTTATGTTGTCCTGCTCCATTTTAGAATAATTTACAGCAAATGAAAGTTGGAAAACTGATGTTTCATTTTCAAAAATGAAGAAACGCGTACGCACTCGGATATTTACTGAAGAACTTTTCCTTCAATAATGTGCCATTCCCGAAAGCACGGCATCGGCTGCATGTAGACATTTGCTTAATGTTCCGAGCTCCCAAACACATTGGATTTTGTCATGATTAGATATTTTTTGGCCGCATATTCAAAAGGCGACCAATAATGAAAGCGAAAGCCAGGTTTGACACTTAACCAATAAAGGAATCACCCTTATATAGTTTACAGAATAATGGTAGATTTGGGCGTGTTGGGAATATTGAGTTGAAGTTTATTTGTTTTGGGTTAAGTGACTTATTGCAATGTGGCATCGGAAGGGTTAAATTTTATGTGAGACTGGTACTTTAGTCTGTAGAACAATTTATGAGCTACGTCTTTGAATGTGACCATTAGATCCAATGGTTAATCTAGGTGAGGGCTGACATTGAGTTTAGGTTGTAATTTTCGAACTTTGTGTGAGTTTAGGCCCACAGCGTGCTCAGTGACTATCCACGTCAGTGACTCTCAGATTTGTCAATTATACAGGATGAGTGAAAAAGAAAGTCACCTGGAGAAATTATTTGCCTTTTAAAAAGCAATAAAAGTTGACAGACCAACAAAGTGAAATCATAAACAAGCATGCCTTTTCCACTCATTTTAATATAAAAAAACTGAAATTGATCTATGCCATGAGAAGTATAGTAAAACTTTTACAAACAGATTATATTTTAATTTTTTACTAAAAGATTATATTTTTAGCGCTGTCCATTGAATGCCCTAAGGAGCTATTTAGTGTTATGTGAGCACCACATATTACACACATGCATTCAGATACAAGTGAGATTTTGATAATATTTTTCTGAAATAATGATGGTGATTTTTGTCGGTTTTCCTTGGCAAATTTTCGTGCATTCTTAAAAAGCAGGAAAACGCATGTACATACATGTTCATTGGTGGACAACTGAATTTTGTGATGTGTGTATTAAATTATATTAACTTGTGAACATAGTTTGCAAAATGCATGAAATTTTCAATTTTACTAGTGAATAATATGTACTTAATCGCCCTATGTTTATTAAACTGAGTGAGCCACATATTGTTTTTTAAATATGCTTTCTTATTACATTTAGGTTTTAGCAGTCATGCGTCAAGAAATAGGTTTAGAGTAAATGCAATTTGTATGGCTCCATTTTCCACTACTTTTCATAAAATTAAACTTAGAATGTTGGAGAACTGATTCTTATTTTTTTTATGTAAATATAACGTACTCAGATATTTACTCAAGAACTATGGTATGATGGATAATGTTATGTTAAATACACTAATATTGTGCCTTTCCCGAAATCATGGCATCGGCTGATGCATTGGCTTCATCTTTTGAGCTCCTAAATACTAGACTCAGGAGGCTCGATCTGATATTTTTTGACTGCACATTCAAAAGAAAGGAATTATAGCCTGATACATTATACAGGAATGATTAAATCGGTCATATGTGGAATATTGAGTTGATGTTGAATTGTTCACGGTCTGGATATGGCACTTATTGCAATGTGGCAACGGAAGTGTTCAATTTATTTTTGGTGAGATTTTGTTTCATGGAAAAACACTGAAGAAAAAAAAACGAGCAGTGCCCGCTTGTACGAAGGAGCCAAAAGAAGGAATGCAGTAATGATAGTTATACAGAACATTCGTACGGGGCAAAACCTTCATTTATGTTTTGCTTGGGTTATGCTGCTAAAATATAAGTTGCATTGATTTCATTTTTGTGATGCCTTTGGTATCATTAACTCCTTTAGTCTTACGAAACCATATTTCAGGGAAAGGGTTGTAAAACTGTAAAATCATGACATCACGTGCGTTTTTATTATTCCATATTTCCTTTTCTATCGCAAATTTCGTTATGCAGACCTTTATGTTATAGGTCTAAAATATAAAGAATGTTTTGATTCTGATCGCCGCAGTCCTCAATTGAGGTCAATAAAGAAATTCAAATGTCTTGAATTTGCGTTTTTGTTCTTGAACCGTTTTAGTAGTTCTGAAGAGTTTTCGTCCTGCCTTGATGCTAGTTTGTCCAAACTGTATAAATGGGTTACAAATTCAGTACTGAGAGAAAGAGCAATGCAGATTCAAGAGAGTAAACACTTTATTCACACAATTCCAACATGGCGCAGCCCAATCTTTTCGACTCCAGCGGGCGCTGTGTAAATAGACTGTGAACACAACACTCGACTTTACTATTGGATCCACAAAACCCTCACGTGTTCTGTGCAGTCTTTTTTTATATTTAATTTATTTAATTTATTTATATTTTAATATTACATTATCCTTATGAAAATATTTACCAACGTAGCATAACGTTCACGTTAAAAATAAATGTTGCAAAATGTGCCAAAAGTGTGACCGCATTTGCGGTCTCAATTTGTATTTGTATGTCAGCATAAAAATGGAGACCGCAAACGTCAAAATTGAGTGGGAGGCTGGATGTTGGAACGGAGTTGAAACTGTTATTGAGCAACTCCAGACGGAGAAGGTCCAAATGCAATAGCAGATAAACTCACTGAAGAGGAAAAGAGTGCGATGACTTCCATTGACAACTTTCTTTCGACAAATCCGGTTCCACACATCAGCTTTCCAACAACTCGAGCAGTTCATGAGATGGAAGCCACCGAGCCGCAATACAGGATGGATTGAAAAGAAATTAACCGAATTCTTAAAATTATGTGGCTCCATTTTGATAAAAGAAATAGGGATAAAGTACATCTTATTGACTTTTAACTGTGAACAATTTCGCGTAATTTTCTTGCTCTATGACCGGCGTTGTATCTACATGTATTTCAATAAAAAGATCACAAAACTCGGCTGTCCATGGACGTTCAGATCCCAGTTTTCGTGGGAAAGTGGTGGGGTGATTGGATATCATCTTCTGATGGGGGCGCTGTTCAAACCGGCTGATCATGGGCAATATCGGACAATTGGTGCCGCTTTTCATGGCGGCAAAAAAACGGGGGCTTGTTAAGAAAGAGCGCTTGTAAAAAAAACGGAACTCTTTACAAAATATTTTTTTTTGGGGGGGGGTAAATAACCCTCATTACCCCCCCCCCCCCCCCCCCCCGCTTGCCTAGGCCACTAGTATTGCCCTCGAATATGAGTACCGGAAACATATTTTAGGAAGCATTTTGGTACTAGTCGATGTTGTTTGAGATTGGCAGTGAAAAAGATCTTATTATGGTATTGGAGGGGTTTAACTTTATGTATGACTTGCCAGAATTTGGAATATAGCATTAAATAAAAACTGATACTCTATACCGTGCTTTGAATGAGCGGCTTCCTTGAATTTGACCCCCATAAGATCCATGGGCGGCTTCCGTAGGACTGGTTTTCCAACAAAACTCTGTGAGATTCCATCCCCTCTCTGCGAAAATTTGGTTGCAGATTAAGCTGATATATCTGGTTGACCCCTCTCCTATAATACTGACTTAAGCAGGGCGGGCGCCCTTTGCATAACGATCGATCTACGTTATAGAAAAGACAAAACTTACCATCAATTCTGCAACACTTCACTTAAATTTAACATTGTTAATGTTTTCGAATAGTTTGTGCTTTAGGGTATAATTCGAATCACTTTTCTTTCAATACCAGTTCAGATCGTGCCAGCAAAGTATCGATGTCAATGACTAATCTCATATGTCTATTATTTGTACACATGTCTACTCACTTTGGTTTTGCTAATGTGTCCATGAGCGAATGATAGTGTGTTCCGAGGTAAAGCGGATTATGGACCAGAATAATCCACTTTTTGGACGGGGGATGGGCCACATTGTTTGTGCCAAGCAAAAACAAAATGCTTATTATCACCCCCATGCAATAAACTCGGAGACAGAACTTCTAAAACGGTCAATCAATAAGACAAAGCTTGTTAGGCCTATTTAGATTGGTTTCAGAGGAGATAGACGGACGGACTACAGGATACGTTTACCGTGCTAAAATGAAGATGCTTTCCATGATTCGGATGCTTTTTCAACGATCCGAATTACTTTCGGCCATTTCAGTTAATATTGATTTGAGGAACCAACAATATACCTTTATATATTGTATAAACAAATTAAGCATCACTTTAAAAAAAATGTATGGATGCCTGGTCATTCTATTTAGTGCATCACAACCCAACAGGAGTTGTGAGCTGTTCCTGCATATATAAAAGAATTACACGGAACAAAACAGAACCTTGCAGGTAGGTGACTTGTATTATACAGTCCGTGCATTTCGTGCGCATTGATATTGGTGGTGCGTTGGTAAAGTGCTGACTTTAGGTTACTTGTTTTACAGTATGAATCCAATGAGAGCTCAAAGACATTTGTGGCAACCAAGGCCTTTCTGTATCACTCGGCCGTACCATACCAGCGCTATGGCGCTGGGAGCTATACGGACCCTGGGATGGATGATAATGGGAGGCTACTCCAGCCAATATTAGAGCAAATGCTATATTTGGAATATGACGTAACGGCGCGCAATTATAATTATTGCCAGAGAAACCCAGTCGATATGCGCTGTGTACAGTACGCCGTGCCAGGCAGTGACGACGGTAGAGAAAACAGGAACACTCCAGCGCAAGGTAAAACGACTGGTTTTCTTTCCGTAACATTCAATGTTGGCACTCATTACAATTTGTACGATCACGTAGAAGTACATAAGGAACACAATGATATGGTATTTGATAGACACTGTGTACACAGCGATTTAACAATATAGCAGCAAATGAAATTACATTGAGGTATAAGGTTTAACCGAAAGGCTTTGTGACTGTAAGGTACTGCATGTACAAGTGCAAATTCCATCTAGTGGATGTCCTGCACAGGGCGCTGAGGCGGGGCAAAGCAGCAAGCATTTCTGTTATGTTGTAATAAACCATGCAAACTAACCTATAGAAACTGAGACACATATAGGTTACAAGCAGTGGCGTCACCAGACTTTTCAGTCTGGGGGGGGGGGGGGGGGCACAGGGGGGGGGCACCAGCATTTGATGGGGGGGGGGGGCACTTAGGTGGATATGGATCGCCGTCCTGGGGGAGGGGCCCTCCCCTTTGGACAATTTTCGCATACGGAGGATGGGCTAGATGCAAAATGGTGCCACATTTGATGCTAAATTCGATCTGAAGATATCTCCAGAAATTGCTATTTTTGAGGTAATGATTTTAACAACGCGCAGAATTTTGCAGAGGATACCAGCATTTGATGGGGGGGGGGGGGCACTGGGGGGGGGGGCACTAGGTTTTCCAGGGGGGCACGTGCCCCCCCTTTCCCCCCCCCCCCCTTGGCGACGCCACTGGTTACAAGATACTGTGAAATGGACATATAGGACAAACAAAACACAAGATAAGACAGACAAGTACGTGTGAGACGAGACATTTTTTACAAAGACAGGTAGATATGGCAATGATTTAAGAGAATCATCTAAATTATTCCAGTGTAAAAGATGCCCGACGAACAACACTATTTAGCCATTGAACATGTTCTGTTAAATTGGACCAACGCATTTTCCATAGCGCTACTTCCAGTATTACAGCCTATACATGAAATTTATGTGGTTTTTTTTCACGTCAAACAAGAATTAATACAGGGAGGGAGTAATTTATGCATGAATATATACATGAGTTATTCCCGTGATCAGAAGTGCTATTAGTCATTATAATGTCATAGACTTTAATTTAGCAAACATTGGAGCACAGTGATCACGATAGCCAGAATTCGAAATGACACGAACCGCTCGTTTAGGTAAAGTAAGTAATGTGTTACATTAGAGAAACGTCTCGTAAATGTATTCACTGCCCGATTCAAGATGAAGTAATTTAAATATCGTAAAACGAACAAAATAAAATTGTACTCTGGAGGTACTATTTTGAATTGGTATTATGCCAATGTTCTTGGATATTTTTTGTTGCTTCTTCATCAATATGTTTTTTCGGAGTACCTTTTTCACCTTTGGTAATACTCTTTCAATCTGAATTAGCCTTGTATTATTAAATATCAAAGGAACAAACTGTGTGTACTTGAATTGATAGATACAAAATTATATAATTTGATTGGAGAACATAAATACATAATTTGTTTATGAAATGTATAGCTGCCACAGATGTCATCTTTGAAATGCGAGCAAACATAGATGAACCAGACCGACAGACAATTAACTGATTGATTAATTGATTGATTGAATTACAGAGAATCCAGAGATACTTTCTGTCACAGTGATGGCCACTACTAACGCCCCACCTACCTACGTGGCTGCGCCTCAGCCTGTCGGCCAGCAACAACTGGTAAGCCAGTCAACTCTCCCGGAATGTAACAGTTCAGAATAATTATGGTGTAAAGGAAAATCAAATAGGGCCCCAATATTGTGCACTGTGTGTATATCAGTATTATGTGAATTACTATAAGCCATCACTTATTTTAAGATAGTTATATGAATGACATTGATGGTGCTTTTATGTTATATATGCGGTATTCGCTATGCCGTCGCCATATTGCCTGCTTTGTACCATTCAGTACAGGCAACCTGTACACGCCGCTGGTCTTCGTACATGAGTACACGCGCACAATTATACAGTCCACTTATTGTGTTTGCAATGTCATGTACGTACACGGACCCTTTTCATGTGCTAATTTTGGCATTAGAACAATATATCTACCTCAAGGACATGGTGTGTGTCGTGTTGCGCGAGTGTATCAATGAACACATTGACTTAGTTCACTGTTGTTTTTATTTGTTAGGGTTGCATTGTACCTACACGAAATATTTGTTATACAAAATATCACGTGTTTTTTTTATTCACAATAATCACTCCTCTTAACAAACCCCAAATTGGTCAGTTGACTTATGGTTAAAACATTTTAAAAAAATCATCTCCCATATGTACGGCGCTCCATGAGTGCCATCCACTTCTTTATTTACTCAGATAATTTATCACGTCATGTTGAAATATCACCGAGAGTAAGGCGACTTAATCACATAATTGTATCGCCCAGTCGACTTACCGAAGTCGACTTGACGACTTGGCCAGATGTATTATCTCGCCAAGTCGACTTACCGAAGTCGACTTGATGACTTGTCCAGATGCATTATCTCTCCAAGTCGACTTCCATAAGTCGACATGACGACTTGTCCAGATGTATTATTTCGTCAAGTCGACTTTCCGAAGTCGAGATGACGACTTGTCCAGATGTATTATCTCGCCAAGTTGACTTCTCGAAGTCGAGATGACGACTTGTCCAGATGAAATATCTCACTAAGTCGACTTCCTGAAGTCGAGATGACAACTTGTCGAGATAAAAACATCGACTTACGATGTGGAGATGATGACATGCAAAAATCTCGTTCTGCATGGATATCCCGTTTTTGAAGCACTGTCGTGGATTCTTTCTTGTTCGTCGGTGCATTTGAGGTTTTCCCCACCCGTTCTTATATGAACAATAAACTGGCAGAGGAACAAGAGATAAACTGTAGGGTATATTGATTTGATCTGGGTCGAAGTTGATTTGTGCTTTTTTTATTTTCATCTTGTTTCAAATTACTCCCCCAAGCTTCGTAGGAAATCACACCTCTGCCTTGTTTTCCCCTATTTATCCCGTTGAAAAGTTATTCACTTCACGTTAAACATTAACAATCATAAATTCCCAAAAATGTCTTTATTGACAGGTTGCATAAAAGTTGTTGCTTTCTTAAATGACACTAACAAATTCAAGGTTTGCTTTTAATCATATTGGGATCACATTGAAGATAAAACGACTCTCATGGCTTAAATTGGAATATCGGAAATTTAGCAAAACTCTTGTCTGACATATTACGAGAAATGATTTGATAAAGATATCACTATAAAAACTCTTATTGTCAACACTAAATCAATGTTTTATAAAGGACTTTAGCTTATGATTAGCCTTAGCACACTAAAATCACACTGTGATCATCACATTATGATAAAGTTCTGTTCCTAGCAATATAGAAGTTGTTCACTTTTGAATGAGACATCGGCCTCAATATTACTGTGACGTTATCCTGATGTCATGGAGTATGAAATTACAAGCGATTTTAGATCACAAATCGACCTAAATCGTTAAGGCTGAGAAAATGCCTCGGGAAGAATGAAATTTTGTCAAACATGTAATTCAAATTCCCAAGAACCTAAACAATTTCCCTCTTAACAAGTTAATGATACTTTCCTCCTTGACGAAAGACACCAGGTGGAAGACGTTAAAAGAGAGTACTTTTTTGTTCATAGGTATTAACAGTCAGTGGGGTGAGGCTTAACCTAATTCCGGTGGGGGGTGGGGGGGGGGGGCACACGGGTGCACATAATTTTTAATCGGGCACTGAAGGCAAATGACAAATTTTTGTTCATTTCAAGATTTTAAACGGGGAGCGCCGGGCGGGGGGGGGGGGGGGGGTATGGCACGGACATTCGTTGTGGTGGGGGGGGGGGGCACAACCCAGTTACGCCACTGATAGTACCGGTATGTTTGACCTTTTTTTCAAGAAATGAAAAAGAATTATCACTGTAAATATAATCAGCATGTTTTTTAATATCCTTCCTTCTTTATCATCATGCAAACGCAGGTCATATTTTACAGCATAACCGGCTAATTCGACAATATTATACTTTTATCACATCTGCCTGTGAGTTGCGCAAAAGGAACGTTTCCCTTTGAAATGTTGTTGTCAATCTCTCTTTTTGGAAAAGCCGAACATATTGGCTAATAGTACATGATGCAAACCGCCATGCGAGTGATCGGTTTCAGAGTACAGGTTACTGATGAGGCTACCGTGTATACAACCATGCATGCGGTGCTCAGCCGATACCGATTCACAAGGCTTTCTACCGGCTTCTCCTTGCGGGGGAGTCAAAAAAGAAAATGACTGAATTTGAAAATATTTAAAAATATTCGGCTTGATCAATTTCATTATGAAAAAATGATAAAGTACATCTTATTGACTTTTAACTGTGAACATTTCACGTCATTTGCATACTTTATTCCCGCGTTATGTCTAAAACAAGATAAGTTTGCGGTAGCACCATGTGAATAAATCTCTTTTGTGTTCTGAAAAGAACCGAGGGACTCAACGTTTCGAACAGTATGCTCTGCCCGTCTTCAGGAGAATGTTATTCACATGGTGCTACCGCAAACTTTTCTTGTCTTAGTATCTTTCCACCATGCAAACCTTCAAATCTCACGTTATGTCTATTTGAATAAAAAGATCACAAAAGCTCGGCTGTCCACCTCTGATAATTCTACGAACTGGTTAATACACAATGAGTATTATGAAACATGGACGTTTTCCCACCTCGATGAATGAACGACAACTTGCAAAGGATTTTTATATCGCTAACAACATTTTAGAAGAAAAAGAGTTGACTTGTTCCTCATATGCAAACCATTACAACTGACAGTAAAAACAATGGTCTTGATTTCAATTATTAATATCTCATTTAAATGAATGCTTGTGTGTATTATCACTACGCTCAATGGCACTCCAAGGACAGCTATAAAATAAAATGGTTTCTTTAAATAAAACATGCATAATTTCTGTTGGCATAGATCAATGTCAGTGATTGCTTTTTTCAGATGAGTGGAAGAACATGCTCTTATTAGACATACTTCATTGTATCAAATTTGTGTATCAAATTTGACTGCATTTTGAATCACCTTGTAGACGATAATAATTGCCATATATGCACAACAACAATCGGGGGCAGAACCAGGAATTTTTGTGGGGGGGGGGGTTCATCAGCAAATCAATGCTGAAATGTAGACAGGGTTTTTTTGTCCTAACACTTGGCTCCTTAAAATCAATAGGGGGGGGGGGGGGGTGGCTCGTACCATACTTTCAAAGCGGTCGCTGTTTAAATCCGACGATTATTAACAATATGTTACGGGATGTACAAATACCCCCTAACCCAGCAGGTTATGTCCGTATTTTGGGGAAAGGCGTATAATACCAGTATAATTTCTCGGGGTGTCGGAGTAGGGCGCCGGGCAGTACTATTGTACAGGATTACCCCGTAACGTCACACGAATGGGCTATTGTGCATGCAAAGGCCTCAATCGAATAGCCATTCGGAACCAGTTGAATTTAATTTTTTTTCTGTGATTTGGGAAAAGCTTGGCTGGGCTGGACTTGTCTTATTTTTATTGCCACAAGAACATTTAATTTTACCTGAAAATAAGTCATCAACTATTATTTACATCATTATGATGTTAGCAAAATATAAAACAACAAACCAAAAAATTCGACGTAATTTATTGCTTTGTAGACTGTGTTTATCCAGCTTACAAACTCATGGGGCATCGTACCGGGGACATCTGTGGTTTAGTCGAGTAAACACACACAAAGACATGTAAAATTAGAACTAAAGGAAAGTTGAGTGTCAATACGTTTGTGGTACATTTTGAAACGTGTAAATTATTTTCGCAAACGGACTTGATATTTCTTAATTATTAAATAGCATTCCTAGAAACTAATACCCGACGACACTGAGACTGAAAATTTGATCAAAATGCGGCGCACAAAGGCAACTAATGGTTGTGTCTCTTTTGTTGATGTTCATAAAAAATGCAAAACGTCTGCTCGTCTATTTCCTTTCCACACATGAAGCGGCACAAGCGGATGATTAATGATGTCATTAGAGTTGAAAAGGTATTGTTGCTTTGATGCAAAGCGTTTGGGTATTATCATCTATGGAGAAGCTGTTAAGCATGACGAATATGCAACGCATGATTGAATAGTTTTGGGTATTTGAAAGGTTAGGCCAAAAAAAAAATATTCGGTCTCTGGTCAGACCAAAGTTCCGGAATTGACGCGGCCACGCGGCTTTTTTTTTTTTTTTTTTTGCTTTTTTTTTTTTCTTCAAGCTTGGATTGTACAGACAAGGTGGGTACTATTTTCCTTTTTTGGTGTCCTCATGTACAATGGTGTCCTCCACAATTTGCCTTGGTGCTTTCGATCATTTGCCTTGGTGCAATTTCCCATTCCTTGGTGCTCTTTGGTAAAAAAAAAAATGAGGAGGTGCGGAAATAGAGGGCGCTGTTGGAGCTACCGCGGAACATTTTGGAAAAAAAAAAGATCGACGCGCATGATTAAAATCGACGCGCGCGCTGACCAGAGACCGACCGATTTTTTTTTTTGGCCTCAGTGTTGGTATAATTATTTTATAATTTATTTCTCGTAATATATCAGACAAGAGTTTTGCTAATTTTCCGATATTCCAATTTAAGCCGTGAGAGTCATTTTATCTTAAATATGAACTCAATATGATTTAAAGCAAATCTTGAATTTGTAAGTGTCATTTTTAGGCAACCTGTCAATAATTAAAAGACATTTTTTGTGAATTTATAATTGTTAATGTTTAACGTGAAGTGAATTACTTTTCAACGGGATAAATAGGGGAAAACAAGGCAGAGGTGTGATTTCCTACGAAGCTTGGGGGAGTAATTTAGAACAAGTTGAAAATAAAAAAACACAAATCAACTTCGACCCAGATCAAATCAATACCCTATACAGTTTATCTCTTGTTCTTCTGCCAGTTTATTGTTCATATAAGAACGGGTGGGGAAAACCTCAAATGCACCGACGAACAAGAAAGAATCCACGACAGTGCTTCAACAACGGGATATCCATACAGAACGTGATTTTTGCATGTCATCATCTCCACATCGTAAGTCGACTTGGCGAGATAATTTATCTCGACAAGTTGTCATCTCGACATCAGGAAGTCGACTTAGCGAGATATTTCATCTGGACAAGTCGTCATCTCGACTTCGGAAAGTCGACTTGACGAAATAATACATCTGGACAAGTCGTCATGTCGACTTATGGAAGTCGACTTGGAGAGATAATGCATCTGGACAAGTCATCAAGTCGACTTCGGTAAGTCGACTTGGCGAGATAATACATCTGGACAAGTCGTCAAGTCGACTTCGGTAAGTCGACTTAGCGATACAATTATGTGATTAAGTCGCCTTACTCTCGGTGATATGTCAACATGACGTGATAAATTATCTGAGTAAATAAAGAAGTGGATGGCACTCATGGAGCGCCGTACATATGCAATGTCGGGTATATTCTTTGACAATTTGAATAGCCACATTTTTCTCTGACCTTTTTGTGGGCGGGGCGTTCGTT
Organism: Patiria miniata; assembly: GCF_015706575.1. Taxonomy (NCBI): domain Eukaryota; kingdom Metazoa; phylum Echinodermata; class Asteroidea; order Valvatida; family Asterinidae; genus Patiria; species Patiria miniata. The sequence continues at coordinate 18,139,264 of NW_024037061.1, forward strand.
TGGAAAATGTATCGAAATAAACCAAAAAGGGAAAGGGGGCACTTATCAAGACATTTTGCAGCAGGGGAAATATTTGAATTTATAATTTAATATCGGTCATACAATTTTAGACAAACTGTCTCTTAATTAAGGGGGCGGAGACACTTTTCATAATTTGGGGATTAGGGGATATGAATTTACAAGATACTGCACCATTACTCCATACTCATGTCAATTTTTTCTTCTGAATTTTGACTTGGCGGTCTAAAGCAGTAAATTATACGGCAACATTTCAAATTTTATTTCGTTTCTATGAAGAGGAATTAGTGCATATATTTTTTAATGAAAATGGAGAATGATAGAATTTTGTTTCACTTAACTTAAATGTAAGAATTAAAAAAAATCTTGAGAGAAGGAAAAAGAAAAAAAAATTGATGTAACAATCAAATTTGAATGTGAATTTCAGTTGCCAAATAAACATATGTAGTACTATAAACTTATATTTCGCTGATTTTAAACCTAAAACCCCCATAAATTTGGGTTTTTATATGAAATACTCTCTTCCTATACCACTTTTGGAAATTTTTGTTTTACGCCTAAGGCAATGACATGCCAACTAAAATTGCTAACAAATAATAATGAGCTCCATATGTTTTGTTATATAATGTCTTTAAACAAAAAAAATCAAATTTTCGGTTAGATTGCTGGGTTTTTGGACATATTCAAGATTATGATTATATTCATTTTTTTTATGAAGAAAATTGTGACACGCTCCCAAAGGGGGACAAAAACTTTATAATTTGACATGTAAATATTTTCTTCATTCCGTTCACTATTGCCTGTTTCAGGTGGATTTCCTGTCACTTTTATAAAAGTTGGCCCCAACCCAAATGAGGAAAAATTCTGGAACTTTTTTTCTCGTTATTTTGCACTTGGGTTGTCAAAGTGCGAAAAAGAAAATTGAAATTATCTGAACAGTTTGTTTTGCATGCGAAGCCCCCCCCCCCCCGTTTTAAATGTTATGGCCTCGCCCATGAAAAGGTAAGAAAACATTGAATCAATTGGTTTTGAACTTGTGGAGGCATCCATATGTGATCCTGAGAGTTTCAAAGAGTGTACCGAAAAATGTATATGAGCCCACACAAGACCAATGAGTCATACCCCGAAAACCATTGACACTCAACCTGATTCACCAGGTGACGGTGCAACCCGCTGCCGGCGTTACTTTCGGCACGGTCAACCCACAGCCTCGAAGTGGTAACTGGAAGGGTATTCTATGGACAGGAATAATTCAAGTGGTTTTGGGTTCCTTAACCGTCATTTTTGGGATTGCCACCGTGACTGCATTTGGCCGGTTCTACTATATCAGTGACATCGGATCTCCAATTTGGTGTGGTATATTAGTAAGTACAATATTCACCCTCATTCCATGCTATTCCTTGTTTATTGACAGTACTGATTCGTTTGTTTCTTTGTTTCTTGTGTAGGTTTGATGCCTATTATGATCGTACTTTTAAACAGAGGCTTATTAGTACAGGCAATATAAGGTTTGACCTCAAACAAATTGCAACAGAATTTTTTTCACCACAGTGCATTTCTACAAGGTCCCTAAAATAACATACTAAAAGTCTTAAAAAATTGAGGTGGTGGAAATATGCCTAATTTGCATAAATCCAAAATGGCCGCATATGTTAGGACTTTCGCATTGATTTGGTCATATTTCTCATACTAGTTGGATTTTAGAGGTACTTTAAACAACAGTTTTAGTCCTTTTACATTGATTTACTCATTATTTAAGTCCTAGGTAAATTCCAAGATCCCTATGTTTCCGAAGTTTTCCAAATGCCGTTTAATTTGCATAAATGCCGTATATCAAATTGCCTAATTAAAGTTAAATTAATGGATGCCATGTGTGGACATGTACCAATTGAGTGTTCCCTGATAATCCAAGTCAAATTTCACACCACAGTGCATTGCTATAAGGTCCCTAAAAAAGTTGTTTAAAAATCCAAGTGGTGGATATATGCCTAATTTGCATAAATTCAAAAGGCCGCTAATTACATGATTTTCATATGATTTGGCGCGGCCATAATAGTATGTAGGCCGTTATGTACTTTTGCTTTTTTTTTTGTTTAAGAAGTAATTTTTGCCATATTTGGAAAGAGTTTACCTCCCTAAGCCGGAAATGCATTGGCGACATTTTTTCCCAGCTACCGTGTGGCGGCCATCTTGGATTTCAAAATGGCCGCCATTTCGAGCCTAATTTGTATCATAACTTTGGACTTGATTGTCACATGAAATTTATTTTGATGGCAAAGCCCATGTTTTTGATACCAAGGAACCTGAGTACATTATCGTTTATGGTGTACTCCAAATGGATGGCAGCCATCTTGGATATTTCAAATATATGGCTGCCATTTTCGGCTTATTTGCATAATAAATTTGGACTCGAACGGCGTACGAAGTCAATTTCGGTGGCAAACCCCATACATTTGATACCAAGTAATCTTAATGACCCATTGCTGATGATCTATCCCAGATGGATGGCAGCCATCTTGGATTTTTTTTTCAAAATAGCCGCCATCTTGGATCTTATTTATAATAACATTGCACCTGAATGTCCTATGAAGTCCATGTATTTGAATGAACTCAAGTAAATCACTGTGGACGGGGTACTTACAGTTGATGGCAGCCATCTTTGATATTTCATAATTGCCGCCATTCTGAACTATTTGCATAATAAATTTGGACTTCAATGTCGTATGAAGTCACTATTGGTGGTGGCAAAACCCATAAATTTGATACCAAGGAATCCAATTAGCACATTTAGGCATCCCAAATGGATGGCAGCCATATTGGATATTCAAAAATAGCGGCCATCTTTGATTTCATTTAAATAATAAGGTGGCACCTGAATGTCGCATGAAGTCCATTTTGGTGGCAAACTGCATGTTCTTGATACCAAGGAACCCAAGTTAATCATTGTTGATGGGGTACTCCACTGGGAGTATACCCCATCAACAATGATTTTCGTGGGTTCCTTGGTATCAAAAACATGGGGTTTGCCACCAAACTAAACTTCATATGACAATCAGGTCCGAAGTTAGATACAAATTAGGCCCGAAATGGCGGCCATTTTGAATTCCAAGATGACCGCCACATGGTAGATAGAAAAAAAATGTTACCTATGGATTTCCAGCTTAGGAAGGTAAAGTCTATTCAAATAATTATGAGAAAAATTCCTTCTTTAGCAAAGAAACATGCAGTGGCCAAAAATATGACATAATATGCTATCTAGTAATAACTCTCGTCCTAAGTTGCTTTTCGGTGTACTTTAAACAACATTTTGTCATTTGACATTGGGGCCATTCAGTGTCGAATCACCCCCAAAACTTTTAAATTTGAAACCCCAACCTCTTCAAATTGGATCATATTTAGTTTATGGGGTAATTTCGGCTGAAAAGCCGCAATTTTAAGTTTTAGCACCATCGGACAAACAGTTTTCGCGCTACCGCCCAGGCAATTTTGATCAAAATGGACATTGCTGCCATTTTCAAATGACCATATTTCTATAATCTGTGAGCCAAATGTGTTAATCTTAATTTCTTTTGAAAGGTTACATCATGAGAAATCCAAATTTACCATTGTTGTTTTTCATATCGGGGTTATTTTAAGTATAATGACATTTTGACCTTTAATTTGACCTTGAATTTGACCTAGTGGATCACCCGACATTGAGACAAACTTGGATGGAAATTAAACCCCAAGATGTTCGCTACAACGTATCAAAAAATTGGGAAAGGTAGTTTTGTTCGGTTTTTGGCTCATCTCAAAGTTGGCATACGCGTTGCAAAATGTGATATCCCTATGCAGTGTACTAGTGGATTTATAGTAGGGTTTTTTTTTGTCCCTGAAATGTGTTTATGTACAGGGTGTCACAAGACTGTTAACATTATTCCTTTTATTTTCTGAGTTAATTCATCAATCACTAATTTTTTTACGGCCGTAAAGTGTTATGTAACTTCGGAGGTGGCTGCTAGGTGAATTATGCAAAACGTAATTCCTTTTTTCTTTGTTACATACCAATTCCGGGCTTGCGCCCATGCGGGAGGGGTATAAAACCCTCGCCCGCGTATTTTCGGATTGAGATTTGCGGTTTTTTGGTTTATTTCTTTCCCGTAATATATAATTTGATTTTTGTGATTTGTAACTCCTGTGTTGAATCCTCTGTTCTCTTGAGTTATTCCTTGATTTTTGGTCCGAGTAGAGCGGCGCAAGGGTTTGCTCTGCGACACAGGGATATCACATTTTCCAACACTTATACCAACTTTGACAAGAGCTAGAAACCTTAACAAAAAATATTATACCCCATATGAAACATAGGATCTCAGTACCTCGGACTGGAATGATGATGAAATCAATGTCAAAGGACAAATTGTTTATCAAAGTACTCCAAAAAGCAATGCCGGACAAGAGTTATGGCCAAATCAAAAATCATGTAATTAGTGGCCATTTTGAATTTATGCAAATTAGGCATATTTCCACCACTTGGATTGCTTTCCTTTTTTTAAGGACCCTTATAGCAATGCACCATGGTGTGAAATTAATTTATGTACATGACTGGACTTGGATTATCAGGGACAATTTTATTGTGACATGTCCACACATGACAGCCATAATTTTAACTTTAATCTATGCAAATTAATAAATGGCATTTATTCAAATTATTATCGGCATATCGCAAATTTGGGAAACATAGGGATATTGAAACTTACCAAGGTCTAGAATAATGAGTAAATTTGCCTGATGATCGCCACGCAGTGTGCGTGTGCGTGAAACCAATGTTAGCAAAATAGACTGAACCTATATGTTATATATAGATTCATATATATATATCATGTTTATCATATTGCAGATAGTATATATATATTACAGCAAAATAAATGAATATAAATCATCTACAGATCTTTTCTGAAGTCAATGGGCATCTCAATAATAAATTAAGATCAACTCTCTGTGTTTAGTATTAAATATATTGTTGCAGCATCACTAAATATTCCATTATAAAGTAGCAAAAAAAGTGGTACTGGGTGTGGTTAAGAAACACATTAGAAAACTTCTTTCCACCACTCGGATTTCTTAAGACTTTTAATATGTTATAGAGGAGATTTTTCTGAGTAATAACCTTTTTAAATAGTTTCTGTTGCAATTTGTTTGAGGTTACCCCTTAATTTTTCACATAATGCCTGTACTATATGTGGAGAGCGGGGAATGAATTTTGCGGAATAATTCTCATTAAAAAAGAAGAAAAGTTGTTTACATGCACGAGGTTTACGGTGGGGTAACGGTGTACGTGTGCAATGATACGTTTACGTTGTACAACAGACACTTCCGTTCAGGCGCGTACGCAGGGGGGGGGGTGTTTTGGCTGTCAAACACCCCCCTTTGCCATGTAAAAAATATGGAGGGAAAAGAGAGTTATGTGACCGAGCGCGGAACAATTACAAATTATGTGCATGCTCTCAACTTTAAGCTTTGAATACAGAAGACACTTCATAGGAGCAAGAGTATATAGGCCTATATGTATTTGAAACAAATGAAACAAAATATCCCCTCATAATTTTAAAAACTTCTGCTAAAAAAACCAGGGGAAAGTGGCCAGGAAACGCCTCAGATTGCACCACAGAGCATCTACTATCCAAAATTTCCAGGGGCCCTTAAGCGGGCCCCGGACCCCAGGCCGTAAGTGCTTCGCGCTCCGCGCTCGCATTGGTCCTCCGGCCAAATTCCTTCTATGCTATAATTTCACCCTAGCGGTGCCCCCACCATTTTGTACCTTCAGCAGTGAACGGCTCTACAAGTGGCCTAAATCCCTTTCCAAAATAGAAAATTGTGAAAAATACGGATATGAACATGGTTCTCAACTTTGAGTACATAACAAACTTTATAAACAACAACAAAAATAACAAATTTAAATGGAATTTTCGATGTTTAAAACGTTTTCTAAAGGGTGGAAGTGGCCAGGAATCGCCTCAGATTGCACCACAGAGCATCTAAAATCCCAATTTTTCCGGGGCCCTTAAGCGGGCCTTGGACCCCTCGCCGTAATGGCTTCGCAGGTCCTGGACCCTTCATTACAATAATTCTAGGCCCCCCGGCAAATGGCAGTCTGAATCCGCTCCTGTGACCAGAGCGCATATGTATCCCGTATCTGAAGTTTGGCCTTAGGGGTGGGGGCGGTTTACACAAAGATTCCCAACGGATGAGAATCATGATATCCAGGGGACGAAGCTGAGTAATTTTAGCCAATTACAAGAACAGATTCTAGCACTTCCGCAGCCCGTGTCACTTTTTTTCTTGAATTTCTTCTTTTGTTTTTGTTTAAATGCTGTCGAGGGAGGGGACTGCCCACATTGACTCCTTTACTCATATGTTCATCATATACTCTAAAGACACAGAACATTTTTTTCCCGATTTACTATGCTTTAGCTCAAAAAGATAACTGATGGTCGTGGGTTCCCGGCCCTTCGAGTTTAACCCGTCCAAATATACCCTCTTTTATTTTTGGCGCCAACACAAACTCCTGACTTTTATTTTAGCGTTAAGTTTAGCCCACTGATACTATCTTTTATTTCTGGCGCCAACACAATTTACCATCTTCATTTCTAGCGTCATAAATGACGACATCCAATTTTGAAACACCCCCCTTGAAAAAATCCTGCGTACACCACTGCTTCCGTTGTATCTACATCGGAGAGTTAAAGTGTCCAATATTTTGCCAAATGAACATTTTGGCTGGATTCGTATACATCTGTTGCACACGTGTGGACGCCAAATGAATCCTCTAGCCCTTCCTAAATCTCAGCAATGCTTTTTTTGTACAGTTCTACGTCGTCGCTGGAATCTTGGGCATAGTGTCTGGATGGAAGAAGAATTCCGGAGTGGTAAGCCATTGTCAAGGGTTTCTTACTCGGCAGTAGGATCTACCACTATCAAGTAGGATCTACCACTATCAAACCTTCACCTTTCATCAAAAACCTTGGTGTGGTTTTTGACTTTACTATGTCTATGTCACAACATGTCACAACAATATGCAGATCTGTCAACTTTCATCATCGATCAGAACACTTGTCACCATGCAGTACGTTCGCTAATCACATCTCGCCTTGACTACTGCAATTCTCTTTTATACGGCATAAGTCAAGGAAACAGAAACAGGTTACAAAAACTTCAGAACTATGCAGCCAGACTTATTCTCTGTGAAAGCCGCTCAACTGAGGCCTCACCGCTCCTGCATCAATTACATTGGCTGCCAATTGAATCACGTATTCCTTTCAAATTAATTCTATACGTTTACAAAACACAACACTGTCTGGCTCCTTCCTACCTGACTGATTTACTCTCTTTGTATCAATCAGGTAGGGCGGGGCTTAGGTCTTCAACAGACACTTCCCGATTACATGTTCCTATTAACACTAAAACCACAGGTGACAAAGCTTTCTCGATTGCTGGCCCCAGGGAGTGGAACGAGATCCTTCAACACATCCGACTTGCATTGTCAATCATCACCTTCACGAAATCGCTCAAAACACATCTGTTTCTTTAATCAATTCACCTTCATCTTTACCTCTCATTATCCCCTGGTTCCCTTGAGTCATTCTTACATTAATTTTTTTTGTTTTGTTTTTGTTTTTGCCTTGTTTATTTGTAGATTTGTAGTTTTGTAGTTATGTACAGCGCTTTGATCTTTGTTTAATAAATGCTCCATTTATTATTTACTATTATAGTATAATGGTGTTCAGTTGTTGCTACCTTGAAGTGGGAAATCTTCAAAATGGGAAAAAAGTATAGCAAATGAATACAGTCCTGTAATATTTCGCAGATATAAGGCCTGAATATTAACATATGACCACTTTAATGGACTTGGACCAATTCCACCAATGGACAGAAAATCTTTTAGAAAGATTTCGAAGGAATTGTGATTTTTCTGCACAGGCTGTCGGCTACATGGTCATGTCCATCTTGGCTTGTTTGGCGACGTGCTGCGTCATTGGTTTCGGTGCTGCCAGGATGTCAGCCATCAATCAAGTCTGTCATCCAATTTATACGCGTTATCGTTATAGCTACAGGTACCAGGTCGTCTCGTACTATGACCACCCTCCTTCATTCTGTTATTTGCAGGTGAGTCGAACTTTAATCCCCTGACAATGAAAAAGGTTTTCGTGTTTCTGCCTCCAGGGCTGTGTATCTTTTTTTTAATGGTCTTATTATGGGTGGCATGGGTGGCTTGTGCGTAAAGCGCTCGCCTCTCACCAAGGTGACCACGGTTCGAATCCTGGCCGTGGATCACATGTGAGTAGAGTTGTGCGTTGGTTCTCTCCTGTGCCACGAGGGTTTTTCTCCGGGCCCTCCGGTTTTCCTCCCTCCGGAAAAATCAAACACTTTCGATCTCAGGCTGTGCTCCGTGGTCATATATGGGTCGATGTGGCCGGCAGCCATTGGCGCCTTTACGTGCCAGCGGCCCGACCACGTTGTAGCCGCGTCCTTCGCAATTCAGCATACCAGCTGGGAGTAAGGATGATTAGCCTCCCAACTTATTATTATTATTTATTTGTTACAATTGTTTATTTCTCAGCGAATTTGCCGTCGTTGCTTCACTTTCGAGGCGCTATATTAATGAGAATCACGTCTCCGCTTTTCTTGATTTGAAGTATTTCCAAACTGCGATTTGTGTTTCAATGTGTATGATGAAGTTAAACGATTTTGAAAGCTACCTAGACGTTTACAAGACGGAACGTTAGGCATACGTACCGCAAAGATATTTAGGTTTAATATGTGTTGAATTGTGGGATGCCTTTGTAGTGTGAAGGTAACTGATACATTATATCTCTTGCAATGATTCTATGCAGGCGGCCATCAATGGTGTTTATGCTATACTGATACTTCTCGCCTTGGTGGAGTTTGTTGTCGCCATCGTTGGTGCCAGCATGACCTGTGGTCCCCTCTGCAGTGGTGGATCAGCAACTCGGACTGTGGTACGTGACAACACAAAGCTATGTCTTTGTAGATCTGCATTGATTTTTTTTAAATCTAGATCAAGTAAAATTCAGTTTCACGGGGTGAAAATTAGCTCATTGTGACTTGTCTTAGGACATGGTGTGTTGGGATTAGGTTGTTAAGGACTTTTGAGACCTTGTGTTGTACGAACCGAGCATTTCATGCTTTTGAGGTAAACTCCAGTTAAAATTCACCTGATAATCTATAGTGGGCTCATTTCTAACGTATGTATCGCGGCATGCATGTATCACAAGTATGGCAGTTATTATCGCATATGGCCATATAGGCCTACCTTTCATCCTTTGATTGGCTTTCTTTCGCAAGCACTTCTGACAAAACAATCTACAGGATGAGTAAAAAAAAAAGGAAACCCGTATGGTGCTCCCATTTTTTTTCAAATGATGTTCAACATGTAGCGCTATCCAGATCTACGATGTAAGAGCCCGATTAATAAACTTTCTTTCAGTGAAAGAATCATTCAAATCGCTCTCGTACTTTTCAAGTTATGGAATTTTGAATACAAACACCATTTCAACTTTGTCCACGGATCACATTAAGGTACATGATCTAGGCAAAAGCTGGCAAGCGCTACATGCAGTACTTTTTTTTTTTAATAGGGGGCCACCATTTGGGTTTCTTTTTTTTTTTTTTTTTTAACTCTCCTTGTAGTTATTGTCCGTTTCATGCCCTGAACTACCACTGAAGCTAGTTGACGAAATTATGAAAGGATAAATAGGCCTATATGTTTCAGCGCGGAAACAAATACTCGAGAAAATAAAGCGAATGCCTTTTAGACCTATATTTGCTCAGAGATCACAATAATTAGAACACTTTAAATGTTAACATTATGGTAACACTTAGGTGTCAAGAGGAGAGGTCGATGTAAAAAGAAAAACACATTCAGATTTGGGATGAACAATTACACGTACGATAGCAAGGTGGTAGGTATTTAATTAGAGGATGATGTATTTGAGAGAAAACAAACATGCAAATAAAGTAGAATTGTTCTCATAATGACAGATCCAATACCAAGCTCAACCACACCTGGTGGTTGCCACACAACCCCAGGGACCGGCTTTCTACAACATTCCTGGTCAGCCACAAGTTGGTAAGAGACGTCTTAAAAAAAAATATTATTTTAAGCTATAGTAATGATCAGATGGAAAATCCCAGGCTTATGGTCTCTCCCATGCAGTCTCCTGATTCATATAATGTGTTCCCCCGTTGGTGTATGTGTATATAAAAAGTATAACACCCTTCTTTAGTCGCCCATTTTCCCTTGTTCTTGTTTAGCCTACCCAGCCCAGCAGGGGCAGTATCCGCAAGCTCAAGCGCCCCCAACCGGTGAGTAATGGTACCAAAAACTCATTAAATAGGTCATCGATGAACTTTGACCTGAAGGCGTGATATCTAGGGGTTGAAACAGAATTTAAGTCTTGACTTATTCATGTTAAGTTGCATGTGGATGTACATTAGTTCTTAGCATTTTGACTACCTTATGTGTCAATAAAGAGATATTGCAGACGTTTAAATTTCATACAGTGAATGAAGAAAAGTGTACTCAGATATTTCCTCAAAAGCTGTTGTTACATAACGGAGAATGTACACACTGTCTTATCCTTAAAACTGCATTGGGCCATTTTCCTTTGTTTTTTGTTTGTTTGAATGTATAGCCTACCCAGCCCAGCAGGGGCAGTATCCGCAGGCTCAAGCGCCCCCCACCGGTGAACAACAGTACCAAGAACTCGTTAAATAGGTCATCGATGATCTTTGACCTGATGGAATCACGATATCTGGAGTTGGAAGAAGAAATAAATTCTTGATTTTTCATGTTAAGCTGTATCTGGATGTACATTAGGTTTTAGCCGTTCATGCAATGCGTCAAGAAATAGATTTAGAGGCAATGAAATAATATTGTCCTGCTCCTTTCTAGAATAATTCAAATGAAAGTTGGAGAACTGATTGACGCTTATTTTTTTTTTTATAAATGAAGAAAGCATAACGTACTCAGATATTTACTGAAGAGCTGTTGTTTCATAAAGGATAATGTATTTTTTACACAGACTAATATTGAAATATTTTTCGAAATCACGGCATCGGATGCAGACATTGGCTTAATTTGTTGAGCTCCCGTGCACTGTAGGGATTTTGGCATCATCGGATTTTGTTGCCACATATTCGAAGACGCACAACAATGAAAGCCAAAGCCAGGTTTGACACTTAACAAATAAAGTAGTCACTCATATACATTTTACATGGGGCAGGATAAAATCCTGCGTATTGGGAATATTGAGTTGAAGTTTATTTTTTTTCTGGTTATGGAACTTACTATGCAATGTGGCATCGGAAGGGTTCAGTTTTATGTGAGACTTGGCGGAATTTGTAGTATTACGAAATAAGTCTGTACAACACATAATGAGCTATTTCTTCGATTGTGACCATTAGATCCATTTGGTTAATCTAGGTGATGGCTGACATTGACTTTAGGTTGTAATTCACGAACTTTGTATGAGTTTAGGCCTACAGCGTGCTCAGTGACTATCCACGTCAATGACTGTCAGATTTGTCTATTATACAGGATGAGTGAAAAAGAAAGTGACCTGGAGTGGTTGTTTGCCTCTTAAAAAGCAATAACAGTTGACACACCAACGAAGCGTACATTAAACAAGCATGCTTTTTCCACTCATTTCAACAAATAAAATACTGAAATTGATCCATGCCATTAGAAGTTTACTAAAAATGTTACAAACAGACTATATTTAATTTTTTTACTAAAAGATTGCATTTTAGCGCTGTCAATGGAATGCCCTAAGAAGCTATATTGTATTATGTGAGAACCACAGATTACCCACATACATTCAGATACAAGTGAGATTTTGATAATATTTTTCTGAAATAATGATGGTGATTTTTGTCCGTTTTCCTGGGTAAATGTTTGTTCTTTCTTAAAATCAGGAAAACGCATGTACAAACATGTTCATTGGTTTACAGCTGAATTTATGGATGTGTGTATTAAAATATATTAGCTTGTGAAAATAGCACGCAAAATACATGACATTTTCAATGTTACCAGTGAATAATATGTACTTAATCGCCCTATGTTTATTAAACTGAGCGAGCCACATATTTTTTTTAACATATCTTATTACATTTACGTTTTAGCAGTCGATCATGCGCCAGAAATAGGTTTAGATTTAATGCAATTTGTATGGCTCCATTTTTTCACTACTTTTCATAAAATTACACTTAGAATGTTGGAGAACTGATGCTTAATTCTTTATATAAGTATAACGTACTCAGATATTTACTCAAGAGCTTTTGTATGATGGATAATGTATATTTTAAATACACTGATATTGTGCCTTTCCCGAAATCATGGCATCGGCTGATGCGTTGGCTTCATGATTTGAGCTCCTAAATTCTAAACCCAGTTGGCTCGATCTGATATTCTTTGGCCGCACATTCAAAGAAAGGAATTATAGCCTGATACATTTTACAGGGGGCGTGATCAAATCGGTCATATGCGGAATATTGAGTTGATGTTTATTTGTTCACGTTTTGGATATGCCACTTATTGCAATGTGGCAACGGAAGTGTTCAATTTATTTTTGGTGAGATTTTTTTTGCATGGATAAACACTGAAGAAAATAAACGAGCAGTGCCCACTTGTACAAAGGAACCAAAAGAAGGAATGCAGTAATGATAGTTATACAGAACATTTGTACGGGGCAAAACCTTCATTTATGTTTTGCTTGGGTATGTTGCTAAAAATATGAGTTGCATTGATTTCATTTTTGTGATGCCTTTTGTATCATAAACTACTTTAGTCTTACGAAACCGTTCAGGGAAAGGGTTTTAAAACTGTAAAATCAGAACATCACGTGCATTTTTGTAATTCCTTATATTTCCTTTTCTATCGTCCATTATGCATACCTTTATGGAAGGTCTCACATATAAAGAATGTTTTGATTCTGATCGCCGCGGTCCTCAATTGAGGTCAATAAAGAAATTCAAATGTCTTGAATTTACATTTGATTTTTGTTCTTGCACCGTTTTAGTAGTTCTGAAGAGTTTTCGTCCTGCCTTGATGCTAGTATTTCCAAAGTGTATAAATGGGTGACAAATTCAGTACTGAGAGAAAGAGCAATTCAGATTCAAGAGTAAACACTTTATTCACACAATTCCAACATGGCGCAGCCCAATCTTTTCGACTCCAGCGGGCGCTGTGTAAATAGACTGTGAACACAACACTCGACTATACTATTGGATCCACGAAACCCTCACGTGTTCTGTGCAGTCTTTTTTTTATATTTAATTTATTTAATTTATTTATATTTTAATATTACATTATCCTTATGAAAATATTTACAAACGTAGCATTACGTTCACGTTAAAAATAAATGTTGCAAATGTGCCAAAAGTGTGACCGTATTTGCGGTCTCCATTTGTATGTTGACCCCAGGTGGGCACCTGGGGTCAGCATAAAAATGGAGACCGCAAACGTCACAATTGAGTGGGAGGCTGGATGTTGGAACGGAGTTGAAACTGTTATTGAGCAACTCCAGACGGAGAAGGTCCAAATGCAATAGCAGATAAACTCACTAAAGAGGAAAAGAGTGCGATGACTTCCATCGACAACTTTCTTTCGACAAATCCGGTTCCACACATCAGCTTTCCAACAACTCAAGCAATTCATGAGATGGAAGCCACCAAGCCACAATACAGGGTGGATTGAAAAGAAATTAACCGAATTCTTAAAATTATGTGGCTCCATTTTGATAAAAGAAATAGGGTTAAAGTACATCTTATTGACTTTTATCTGTGAAAAAAATCACGTAATTTTCATACTCTATTACCACGTTATATCCACATGTATTTCAATATAAAAGATCACAAAACTCGGCTGTCCATGGACGTTCAGATCCCGGTTTTCGTGGGCAAATGGTGGGGCGATTGGACACCATCTTCTTATGGGGGCGCTGTTCAGACCGGCCGATCATGGGCAATATCGGACAATAGGTGCCGCTTTTCATGGCGGCACATTTGCCGACTTTTGCGCAACATTCCAAAAAACGGGCGCTCGTTAAGAAAGAGCGCTCGTAAAAAACGGCACGCTTTACGAAATATATAGGAGGGGGGGGGGGTAAATATCCCCCATCCCCTCAGCGGCAAAGGAAGTACAATTGGGGGTGCGCGGCCACTGCGTGTACATATAACGTGTACGCGCGTCCTCTCACACAAGGAACGGTGCACGTCAACCACTGATCTCTATATAACGACTGGATAGCGAACAGGGAGCCGCACAATGAATGAATTTGACGCCATATTGGTGAGACCGGTGAGACCGGCTGGTGATCTACAAAGGACAAGTTGCCGAATTTATAGACAGCATGATTTCTTTTGTAACATCGCGGTTCACTTGACTTATATTTTGACCACCACCACTGACCAAGGTTTACAATTTTTCTAACGACGTGATTTACTTTCTCAATGCCGCAGTTCACTTTTTCGGCGTTTTGGAAATAATAATCACTACGGAAATGTGTCCCTTTTAGAACATCATTATATGTGTACGTGACTAAAGTGCGCGTCAACTGTTGATACAACGTGTGCGTATATACGCGCTGAACGTTCGTATTATACGCAGCCATCTTCGTGAAACCAGGGGCGAATTGGTCAATATGTAAAGTCTACTGTGTGAATGCTGTATGGATATCCTCTATCCCAACCTCGTGCCCCGTGGGTACGATCTTGCAGCGCCATGGTGTTTCCCATCATGCCTTGTGCGATCGTTAGTGTAAGGAACTCTCCCTTTTTTTGGCTTGCACCCCCCCCCCCCCCTCGCGACGCCCATGATAGTTGCCATTTGATTATTTTGATTGTTTATTTCGCGTGCGATTGTAATTAATCTGTTGCTTATCATTCATCTGGTTACAAATTCGTAAATGTTCACTTCCTTGTGTTGGATTTTTTTTATTATTGAATCGGCTTATTCATCCGTATATTTATATTTTTGTTTCGATATCGTTTTTACTTATTTTACAATATTGATGCTTAGCTTTAATTTATGACTAGCTACATGATTATTTATTTATGGCATTTTCTATTTTCTCTAACCCTCACATTTTATCCCATGGTCTCTATATGTGTTTGTCCGATTGTCTGTTTCTGTAATTGTTGAGTTGACATTTCGGTTTTGTTTTGTCAAGGCATCTTCATATAAGCCCCCGGCTTCGAAAGATGCCTGTATAATTGCCTACATAGCTATATACATGTTTGATCTTGTTGAGTGATCGGGCACAACCCGACCACTTTCTCCGCGGGTTTTCTCCTTAACCGTTCGTGATATTGAAGTTAAAACGATATCGAAACAAAAATGTATATAAACAGATGAATCAGCTGATTAAATAAAAAAAAATCCAACACCAGGAAGTGAACATTTAGGAATTGTTTACCAGATGAATGATAAGCAACAGATTCATTACAATAGCACGCGAAATAAATAATCACAATAATCAAATGGCAACTATCATGGGCGTCGCGAGGTGGGTGGAGGGGGGGGGGGAGGGCAAGCCAAAAAACAGGAGAAAAAAAAGGGGGGGAGAGGGGCGAAATCATATTGTTGTTTATTTAAAGGGTTGGGGTCGCCGGGGGAAAATACCCTGCCCACCCTCGAAAAAATGATCAATCGGGAAAATGCAGGAAATCATAAGGATTTGGGGGGAAATGTGCTTTGCCCCACTCAAGAAAAATCCTGGCGACGCCCATGGCAACTATATGTAACGCAAAACATGTGTAAATAATAAACCATGCAATGGAGAACAAATTTACTTAAGCCAGTAAAACAAATTAATTTAAAACAAATTGTTAGAAGTTATAACAGAAAGAAATAGGTATAAAGATACAACTCAAAATAACCACTCAAATAAGTTAGGTAGTGGTGGATTTAAATGGGATGGTTCATCATACCAAGAGCCTTTGGCGCAAGAGATAATATTGCAGATTGACATTTTGACAGATGGCGGACAGCAGTCATCTTCAAATAGCAGGTCATGGTAGTCCCTGAACGTCAAAAGAACCATTCCAATGGGTTGTCATGCCAGAATTAATTGAAATTAACATCTTATATGTCTATTGTACAAAAACTTGTCGCACTTTGTCAAATTATGATTTTCACATTTAGGCTTAGTTTATAGTTTATTTTTGCTTTAGAAGCATACTCACCCTCTTTAAAGTCTAATCAGAAAGTGCTGCCTTTTCAGATGTCTATATTTCGTGATATTTCAAGATTCGTTTGCACATGTTTTCGTATCAAAATTTCAACATGAAATTTCACGAAAATTAGACATCTAAAAAAGTGCGACATGTTTTTGTATACATCACGTACATGTACATGGTGGCGAGTGGCCTATGTTTACGGAGGTAGTCCTGTAAATTGGCCACATTTATGGGGCTAGAAACTGAGAATCTCCTTTCGTTTAAGCAGTTGCTTTACATACTTGTCCATCTCTTCTTTCAGGTCATTATCCTCCTTCCAAGCGTCATTTCGAGAGTAAAAACCGTCAGCACTAGGCCCCACGTTCGTGTCTTCGGTTCCGCAATGACACCGATCTGTACTGTAAAGCTAGAGTTGCTACTAGTCCTTACCCTGTACTAGACTGCGCGATATTGGATACAGCGCGCGGCCCATCACCCCCACATAAAATTGTTTAACTCTATGCATCCCCATCGGCAAAGCACTGTGGGATACTGTGGCAACCATAGGCCGTCACGAATATGAAGTTCACTTTGAAATCACTTTCATTTTGTGTAAAATCTACTTTCATTTTAAACATGAACTTGAAAATATTTTTATAAACAATTTAAATTTGAAAATATTTTTATAAGAAATTTAAATTTGAAATTATTTTTAAAAGCAATTCAAATTTGAAAATATTTTTATAAGAAATTTAAATTTGAAATTATTTTTATAAGCAATTTAAATTTGAAAATATTTTTATAAGAAATTTAAATTTGAAATTATTTTTAAAAGCGAATTAAATTTGAAAATATTTTTATAAAAAATTTAAATTTGAAATTATTTTTAAAAGCAATTTAAATTTGAAAATATTTTTATAAGAAATTTAAATTTGAAATTATTTTTATAAGCAATTTAAATTTGAAATTATTTTTATAAGCATTTTAAATTTGAAATTATTTTTTATAAAAAATTTTATTTTGAAATTATTTTTATAAGAATTCTATTTTTTTTGAATTAACTAAAATAGTTTTTTAAAACATTTTGAAAAGAAAACTATGTAGAGCGGTAAATTTTGAAATATTTACTGAAAAAGGGGAACGGCAATGAACGGCCACCATAGTTGTCCTATCCAGTCTGTGTATATGGAGATCAATGCTTGTATTATACAGTCCGTGCGTTTCGTGCGCATTAATATTGGTGGTGCGTCGGTAAAGTGCTGACTTAAGGTTACTTGTTTTGCAGTATGAATCTAATGAGAGCTCAAATACACCAGTGGTAACCAAGGCCTTTTTTCATCACTCGGCCGTACCATTGCTATAGCGTAGGGATCTAAAAGCGGACCCTAAGATAGATGATGGGAGGCTTTTGTGGCAATACTAAAGCAAATGCTATATTAAGAATATGACGTAATGGCGCGCAATAATAATTATTGCCTGACAAACGCAGTCGGTATGAGCTTTGTACAGTACGCCGTGCCAGGCAGTGACGACGGTTGAAGAAGCAGGAACACTCCAGCGTAATTATAAGGTAAAACGATTGCATTTGTTTTTCATTCCGTAAGATTCAATGCAGTCATTCATTACAATTTGTACAATCACGTACAAATTTTACAATGATATGATATTTGATAAATATTACGTACACAGCAATCAAGCAGCAAATGAAATTACATTGAGGTATAAGGTTTAAGCGAAAGGCTTTGTGTCTATAAGGCACTTGTACAAGTGCAAATTACATCTAGTGGATGTCCAGCATAGGGCGCCGAGGCGGAGCAAAGAAGCAAGAATTTCTGTATTATGTTCTAATATACTATGCAAACTAACCTATGGACACTGAGACAAATATAGGTTACAAGATACTGTGAAATGGACATATAGTACAAACAAAACACAAGATAAGACAGACAACTACGTGTGAGACGAGGCATTTTTCACTGAGATAGGGCAATGATTTTTAAGAGAATCATCCTAATTATTCCAGTATAAAAGATGCCTCGACGAACAACACTATTTAATACATTGACGTTCTTTTAAATTGGACGAACACATTTTCCCTAGCACCAATTCGTGTATTATAGCTTATAGGCCTACATACAATTTAGATGTCTTTTTCTGCGTCAAATACGAAATTAATACAGGGAGGGATTATCTTATGCGTGATTGTATACATGAGTTATTCCCGTGAAGTGATATAAGTCATTACAATGTAATAGATTTTAATTGAGCAAACATCATGATCACGATAGCCTGCATTCGAAATTGCACGAACCGCTCGTCTTCGTAAAATAAGTAATGTGTCACATTAACGTTTCGTAAACGTATTAACTGCCCCGATTCAAGATTGAGTAATTTAAATATCGTAAAACGAATGAAATGAAATTGTACTCGGGAGGTACTATTTTAAACGAGTAACATGCCAGTGTTCTTAAATATTTGTATTGCTTCTTCGTCAATACGGTTTTCCGAGTAAGTTTTTCATAAAATTATTTTATTTTATTTCATAAAATTATTTAATCTGAATTAGCTTTGTTTTATTAAAAATCAAAGGAACAAATTGTGTGTACTTGAATTGATCGATACAAAATTATGAAAGTTGATTAGAGGACATAAATACATAATTTGTTTATGAAATGCGTAGCTGCCACAGAGGTCATCTTTGAAATGCGAGCAAACATAGATGAACCAGACCGACGGACAATTAACTGATTGATTAATTGATTGATTGATTGATTAATTGATTACAGAGAATCCAGAGATACTTTCTGTCACGGTGATGGCCACTACTAATGCCCCTCCTTCCTACGTGGCTGCGCCTCAGCCCGTCGGCCAGCAACAACTGGTAAGCCAGTCATCTCTCCCGGAATATAACAGTTCAGAATAATTATGGTGTAAAGGAAAAATCAAATAGGGCCCCAATATTGTGCACTGTGTGTATATCAGTATTATGTTAATTACTATAAGCCATCACTTATTTTATGATAATTATATGAATGACATTGATGGTGCTTTTATGTTATATACCCGGTATTCACTATGCCTGCTCTGTACCGTTCAGTACAGGCAAGCTGTACACGCCGCTGGTCTTCGTACATAACTACACGCGCACAATACTTATACAGTCCACTTATTACATTAAGTTTGCAATGTCATGTACGTACATGTACATGGACCCTATTCATGTGCTAATTTTGCCATGAAAACAATTAAATCTACCTCAAGGACATAGTGTGTGTCGTGTTGCGCGAGTGTATCAATGAAAACATTGACTTAGTTCATTGTTTTTTTATTTGTTAGGGTTGCATTGTACCTACACGAAATATTTGTTATCCAAAATATCACGTGTTTTTTTTATTCACAATAATCACTCCTCTTAACAAACCCCAAATTGGTCATTTGACTTATGGTAAAAATATTTTTAAAAAATCATCTCCCATATACTTTTATAAAAGTTGGCCCGAACCCAAATGAGGAAAAATTCTGGAACCTTGTTCTCGTTATTTTGCACTTGGGTGACGTAAGCTGTCAAAGTGCGAAAAAGAAACTTGAAATTATCTGAACAGTTGTTTTGCATGCGAAGCCCCCCCCCCCCCACTTTTAAATGTTATAGCCTCGCCCATGAAAGGGTAAAAAAACATTGAATCAATAATGGTTTTGAACTTGTGGAGGCATCCATACGTGATCCTGAGAGTTTCAAAGAGTGTACCGACAACATGCATAATGGGCCCACACAAGACCAATGAGTCATACCCCGAAAACCATTGACACTCAACCTGATTCACCAGGTGACGGTGCAACCCGCTGCCGACGTTACTTTCGGCACGGTCAACCCACAGCCTCGAAGTGGTAACTGGAAGGGTATTGTATGGACAGGAATAATTCAAGTGGTTTTGGGTTCCTTAACCGTCATTCTGGGGATTGTCACCCTGACTGAATTTGGCCAGTTCTTCTTTTTCGGTGACATCGGATCTCCAATTTGGTGTGGTATATTAGTAAGTACAATATTCACCCTCATTCCATGCTATTCTTTGTTTATTGACAGTGCTGATTCATTTGTTTCTTTGTTTCTTATGTAGCCTTTGATGCCTATTATGATCATCCTTTTGGTAGAATACAGGGCCACTCCATTCCATATCCGCGCATCCATGGCTGCGTGGATGCGCAGTCGGTTTTCTATAGGGCCCTCTATTGATTAAAATTTACTTCATGCCCCCTCCGCATCCGCGCATCCAGGCATCCAATAAAGCGCCCTCTATAATTGATTTAACTTAACTTCATGCCACCGGCGCATTTCTATAGCGCCCTCTATTGATTGAAACTTACTTCATGCCCACTCCGCATCCGCGCATCCGCGCATCCAGGCATCCAAAAAAGGGCCCTCTATTGATGAAAATTTACTTATGCCCTTCCCCGCATCCGCGCATCCGCGCATCCACACATCCACGCATCCACGTCAGGGTAGGTAGGGGTTGGTTTGAGATAGGGAAATAAAGTAGTGAGTCTATAGGGTAAATACAGTAAAAGGTCCTGGGGTAAATAAAACGCCCTCTATTAATGACTTCATGCTCATCCACCCCGCTTTCGCGCATCCAAGACATCCCAAGCCGTCACTCGGTGTATATACTACGTACTCGTCATTCATTCACTCTCTATAGCGCCCTCAATTGATCACAATTTACCTCACGCTCATTCACTCTTTACCGCCCTCTATTTTTATATATATCTACGTTCATACCGCATGTTGTATACCCACGTACGTACGCGTTAGCATGGGGAATTCTCATATATACCAATGTTGCTTCGTTCTCAAAAGAGTGCCCAACGTCAACGACCCCACTCCTCACATCGCATCCAACTACCAAAAAAAAACCTTTTCCCGGCGTGGCCCTGCATTCTATAGTTGCTCCATACTTTTAAACAGAGGCTTATGTGGAGAGCGGGGAATGAATTTTGCGGAATATTTCTCATTAAAAAAGACGAAAAGTTGTTTACATGCACGAGGTTTACGGTGGGATAACGGTGTACGTGTGCAATAATACGTTTACGTTGTACAACAGACACTTTCGTTTTGTGTCCACATCGGAGGCTAAAGTGTCCAATATCTTGCCAAATGAACATTTTGGTTGCATTTGTATACATCTGTTGCACACGTGGGGACGCCAAATGAATCCTCTAGCCTTTCCTAAATCTCAGCAATGATTTTTTTGTACAGTTCTACGTCGTCGCTGGAATCTTGGGCATAGTGTCAGGATGTAAGAAGCATTCCGGAGTGGTAAGCAGTGTTAAGGGTTTCTTACTTGGAAGTATAATAGTGTTTTAGTTGTTGCTACCTTAGACTTTACACAAGTCGGAATTGCTTTAAGTCGGTATCTTAAAAAAAGTAGCAAAAATCACTTCGTTTACCTCTTTCCAGATGCCCGACAAGGTACACCTCAGCGCGCATTCCACTTCAGTGCCGTATAGCATGAATGCGCACCCACTGTACGTACATTGTACAACACGCGTATTACACGTACATGTGTGTACATGTACTGCAGAGCATGTGCATACATGTGGTGCAATAGTTAGCAATATCACTTGAAAATAACATGAACATGTACGTTTTTAACATGCTGGTCCGGATTTGACGCATGAGGGCGCGCGTTATGTACTGTAAGGACGTATGCGAAGGCGATATGCGCTGTGAGTGGATTTACAATATAGGCACAGACCGAGCGCAACCCAGACTTGGCCAAGTCTATTGCTACCTTGAAGTGGGAAATCTTCAAAATGGGTGGGGGAGTAACAAATGAATACAGTCCTGTGATATTTCGCAGATATAAGGACTGAATATTAACATATGACCACTTTAATGGACTTGGACCAATTCCACCAATGGACAAAAAGTCTTTTAGAAAGATTTCGAAGGAATTGTTTTTTTTTCTGCACAGGCTGTCGGCTACATGGTCATGTCCATCTTGGCTTGTCTGGCTGCGTGCTGCGTCATTGGTTTTGGGGCTGCCATGATGGCGATCATCAATCAAGTCTGTCATCCAATTTATACGCGTTATCGTTATGACTACACTTATGGCTATCGTGGCCAGAGCGTCTCGTACTATGACGACCCTCCTTCATTCTGTTATTTGCAGGTGAGTCGAACTTTAATCCCCTGATAATGAAACGTTTTCGTGTTTCTGCCTCCAGGGGTGTCTATCTTTTTTTTCTTCATTTTCTTATTTGTTACATTTATTTATTTCTCAGCGAATTTGCCGTCGTTGCTTCACTTTCGAGGCGCTATATTAATGAGAATCACGTCTCCGCTTTTCTTGATTTGAAGTATTTCCAAACAGCGATTTGTGTTTCAATGTGTATGATGAAGTTAAACGATTTTGAAATCTACCTAGACGTTTACAAGACGGAACGTTAGGCCTACGTACTGCAAAGATATTTAGGTTTAATATGTGTTGAATTGTGGGATACCCTGAAGTGTGAAGGTAACTAATACATCATCTCTTGCAATGATTCTATGCAGGCGGCTGTCAATGCTGTTTATGCTATACTGATAATTCTCGCCTTAGTGGAGTTTGTTGTCGCCATCATTGGTGCCAGCATGACCTGTGGTCCACTCTGCAGTGGTGGATCAGCAACTCAGACAGTGGTACGTGACAACACCAAGTTATGTCCTTGTAGATCTGCATTGCTTTTTTTAAAATCTAGATCAAGTAAAATTCAGTTTTACGCGGTGTAAATTAGCTCATTGTGATTTGTCTTAGGACATGGTGCGTTGGGATTAGGTTATTAAGGACTTTTGAGACCTTGTGATTGTACGAACCGAGCATTTCATGTTTTTGAGGTAAACTCCAGTTTAAATTCACCTGATAATCTATAGTGGGCTCATTTCTAACGTATGTATCGCAGCATAGATGTATCACAAGTATGGCAGTTATTGTTGCATATGGCTATATAAGCCTGCCTTTCATCCTTTGATTGGCTTTCTTTCGAAAGCACTTCTGACAAAAACAATCTACAGGATGAGTAAAAAAAAGGAGACCCAAATGGTGCTCCCATTTTTTTCAAAAGACGTTCTGCATGTAGCGCTTTCCAGATCTACAATATAAAAAAAAACGATTAATAAACTTTCTTTCAGTGAAAGAATCATTCAAATCGCTCGTGTACTTTTCAAGTTATGGAATTTTGAACACAAACACCATTTTGTTTAACATTGTCCACGGATCACATTAAGGTACATGATCTAGGTAAGAGCTGGCAAGCGCTACATTTTCAAATAGGGGGTCACCATTAGGGCTTCCTTTTTTTTTAACTCTCCCTGTAGTTATTGTCCGTGATGCCCTGGACTACCACTGAAGCTAGAAGACGAAACTATGAAAGGATAAATAGGCCTATATGTTACAGCACGGAAACACTTAATACTCGGGAAAGTATAGCGAATGCCTTTTAGACCTAAATTTGCTCAGAGATCATAATAATTCGACCACTTAAAATGTTAACATTATGGTAACACTTAGGTGTCGGGGATTTTAAGAGGAGAGGTCGATGTAAAAAGAAAAACACATTCAGATTCTGGATAAACGACAATTACACGTACGATAGCAAGGTGGTAGGTATTTAATTATAGGATGATGTATTTGAGAGAAAAAACACCCAAATGAAGTATAATTGTTCTCATAATGACAGATTCAATACCAAGCTCAACCACACCTGGTGGTTGCCACACAGCCCCAGGGACCGGCCTTCTACAACATTGCTGGTCAGCCACAAGTTGGTAAGAGACGTCTTAAAAATATTGTTTTCATCTATAGTAATGATCAGATAGAAAAATCCCAGGCTTATGGTCTCTCCTATGCAGTCTCTTGATTCATATAATGTGTTCCCCGTTGTTCTTGTTTAGCCTACCCAGCCCAGCAGGGGCAGTATCCGCAAGCTCAAGCGCCCCCAACGGGTGAGTAATGGTACCAAGAACTCATTAAATAGGTCATCGATGAACTTTGACCTGAAGGCGTGATATCTAGGGTTGAAACAGACTTTAAGTCTTGCCTTATTCATGTTAAGCTGCATGTGGATGTACATTAGGTTTTAGCAATATGCCTACCTTATGTGTCAATAAAGAGATGTTGCATACGTTTAATTTTCATACAGTGAATGAAGAAAAGTGTACTCAGATATTTCCTCAAAAGCTCTTGTTACATAACAAAGAATGTATACACGGTCTTATCCTTAAAACTGCATTCGGCCATTTTCCCTCAGTTTGTTTTGTTTGAATTTATAGCCTACCCAGCCCAGCAGGGGCAGTATCCGCAGGCTCAAGCGGCCCCCACCGGTGAGCAACAGTACAAAGAACTCGTTCAATAGGTCATCGATGATCTTTGACCTGATGGAATCATGATATCTGGAGTTGGAAGAAGAATTAAATTCTTGATTTGTTCATGTTAAGCTGTATCTGGATGTACATTAGGTTTTAGCCGTACATGCTGTGGGTCAACAAATAGATTTAGATGCAATGCAATAATGTTGTCCTGCTTTATTTTAGAATAATTCAAATAAAAGTTGGAGAACTGGCGCTTATTTTTTTTATAAATGAAGAAAGCATAACGTACTCAGATATTTACTGAAGAGCTGATGTTTCTTAAAGGATAATGTATATTTTTACACAGACTAATATTGAAAATTTCCCGAAATCACGGCATCGGATGCAGACATTGGCTTAATTTGTTGAGCTCCCAAGCACTGTACGTATTTTGGCAGCATCGGATTTTGTTGCCACATATTCAAAGACGTACAACAATGAAAGCCAAAGCCAGGTTTGACACTTAACAAATAAAGGAATCACCCTTATACATTTTACATGGGGCAGGATAAATTCCTGCGTATTGGGAATATTGAGTTGAAGTTTTTTTTTCTGGTTATGGAACTTACTGTGCAATATGGAATCGGAAGGGTTCAATTTTATGTGAGACTTGGCGGAATTTTGTATTATAACGAAATAAAAATATGGCACTCTAGTCTGTACAACACATAATGAGCTACACTTCTTCGATTGTGACCATTAGATCTATTTGTTTAATCTAGGTGATAGCTGACATTGAGTTTAGGTTGTAATTCACGAACTTTGTGTGAGTTTAGGCCTACAGCGTGCTCAGTGACTATCCACTCAGTGAATATCAGATTTGTCTATTATTCAGGATGAGTGAAAAAGAAAGTGACCTAGGGTAGTTGTTTGCCTCTTAAAAAGCAATAACAGTTGACACACCATCGAAGCGTACATTAAACAAGCATGCTTTTTCCACTCATTTCAACAAATAAAATACTGAAATTGATCCATGCCATGAGAAGTTTACTAAAATTTTTACAAACAGACCATACAAATTTTTTACTAAAATATTGCATTTTAGCGCTGTCAATGGAATGCCCTAAGAAGCTATATTGTATTATGTGAGAACCACAGATTGCACACATGCATTTAGATACAAGTGAGATTTTAATAATATTTTTCTAAAATAATGATGGTGATTTTTGTCCGTTTTCCTGGGCAAATGTTCGTTCATTCTTAAAGGCAGGAAAACGTATGTACAAACATGTTCATTGGTGGACAGCTGAATATAGGGATGTGTATTAAAATATATTAACTTGTGAACAAAGCACGCAAAATACATGAAATTGTCAATGTTACTAGTGATTGATATGTACAAAATCGCCCTATGTTTATTAAACTGAGCGAGCCATATATTTTTTTAATATTCTTATTACATTTAGGTTTTAGCAGTCATGCGTCAAGAAATGGCTCTATTTTGCAATACTGTTCATAAAATTGAACTTAGAATGTTGGAGAACTGATGCTTATTTTTTTGTAAAGTATAATGTACTCAGATATTTACTCAAGAGCT
Source organism: Patiria miniata (assembly GCF_015706575.1). Taxonomy (NCBI): domain Eukaryota; kingdom Metazoa; phylum Echinodermata; class Asteroidea; order Valvatida; family Asterinidae; genus Patiria; species Patiria miniata. Next base: position 18,165,417 of record NW_024037061.1, read on the forward strand.
TTTGTATGATGGATAATTATTAAATACATTGATATTGTGCCTTTCCCGAAATCATGGCATTAGTTAATGCATTGGCTGCATGTTTTGAGCTCCTAAATACTAGAGTCAGTTTGCTCGATCTGATATTTTTTGACTGCACATTCAAAAGAAAGGAATTATAGCCTGATACATTATACAGGCATGATTAAATCGGTCATATGTGGAATATTGAGTTGATGTTGAATTGTTCACGGTCTGGATATGGCACTTATTGCAATGTGGCAACGGAAGTGTTCAATTTTGTTTCATGGAAAAACACTGAAGAAAAAAAACGAGCAGTGCCCACTTGTACGAAGGAACCAAAAGAAGGAGTGCAGTAATGATAGTTATACAGAACATTCGTACGGGGGAAAACCTTCATTTATGTTTTGCTTGGGTTATGCTGCTAAAATATAAGTTGTGCATTGATTTCATTTTTGTGATGCCTTTGGTATCATAAACTCCTTTAGTCTTACGAAACCATATTTCAGGGAAAGGGTTTTAAAACTGTAAAATCAGGACATCACGTGCGTTTTTATTATTCCATATATTTCCTTTTCTATCGCAAATTTCGTTATGCAGATCTTTATGTTATAGGTCTAAAATATAAAGAATGTTTTGATTCTGATCGCCGCAGTCCTCAATTGAGGTCAATAAAGAAATTCAAATGTCTTGAATTTGCGTTTTTGTTCTTGAACCGTTTTAGTAGTTCTGAAGAGTTTTCGTCCTGCCTTGATGCTAGTTTTTCCAAACTGTATAAATGGGTTACAAATTCAGTACTGAGAGAAAGAGCAATGCAGATTCAAGAGAGTAAACACTTTATTCACACAATTCCAACATGGCGCAGCCCAATCTTTTCGACTCCAGCGGGCGCTGTGTAAATAGACTGTGAACACAACACTCGACTATACTATTGGATCCACGAAACCCTCACGTGTTCTGTGCAGTCTTTTTTATATTTAATTTATTTAATTTATTTATATTTAAATATTACATTATCCTTATAAAAATATTTACAAAACGTAGCATAACGTTCACGTTAAAAATAAATGTTGCAAAATGTGCCAAAAGTGTGACCGTATTTGCGGTCTCAATTTGTATGTCAGCATAAAAATGGAGACCGCAAACGTCAAAATTGAGTGGGAGGCTGGATGTTGGAACGGAGTTGAAACTGTTGATTGAGCAACTCCAGACAGAGTAGGTCCAAATGCAATAGCAGATAAACTCACTGAAGAGGAAAAGAGTGCGATGACTTCCATTGACAACTTTCTTTCGACAAATCCGGTTCCACACATCAGCTTTCCAACAACTCGAGCAATTCATGAGATGGAAGCCACCGAGCCGCAATACAGGATGGATTGAAAAGAAATTAACCGAATTCTTAAAATTATGTGGCTCCATTTTGATAAAAGAAATAGGGATAAAGTACATCTTATTGACTTTTAACTGTGAACAATTTCGCGTAATTTTCTTACTCTATGACCGGCGTTGTATCTACATGTATTTCAAAAAAAGATCACAAAACTCGGCTGTCCATGGACGTTCAGATCCCAGTTTTCGTGGGAAAGTGGTGGGGTGATTGGACATCATCTACTGATGGGGGCGCTGTTCAAACCGGCTGATCATGGGCAATATCGGACAATAGGTGCCGCTTATCATGGCGGCACATTTGCCGACGTTTGCGCGACATTCAGAGCGCTCGTAAAAAACGGCACTCTTTACAAAAATATTTTGGGGGGGGGGGTTAAATAACCCTCATTATCCCCTCCCCCCGCTGGCTAGGCCACTAGTATTGCCCTCGAATATGAGTACCGGAACATACTTAAGGAAGCATTTTGGTACAAGTCGATGTTGTTTGAGATTGGCAGTGAAAAAGATCTTATTACGGTATTGGAGGGGTTCAACTTTATGTATGACTAGTCAGAATTTGGAATAGCATTAAAAAAAACCTGATAATCTATACCGTGCTTGGAGTGAGCGGCTTCCTTGAATTTGACCCCCATAAGATCCATGGGCGGCTTCTGTAGGACTGGTTTTCCAACAAAAACTCTGTGAGATTCCATCCCCTCTCTGCGAAAATTTGGTTGCAGATTAAGCCGATATGTCTGGTTGACCCCTCTCCTATAATACTGACTTAAGCAGGGCGGGCGTTCTTTGCATAACGATTGATCTACGTTATAGAAAAGACAAAACTTACCATCAATTCTGCAACACTTCACTTAAATTTAACATTGTTAATGTTTTCGAATAGGAGCTATACGGACCCTGGGATGGATGATAATGGGAGGCTTTTCCAGCCAATATTAGAGCAAATGCTATATTTGGAATATGACGTAATGGCGCGCAAAAAAATTATTGCCAGATAAACGCAGTCGGTATGTGCTTTGCACAGTACGCCGTGCAACGCAGTGACGACGGTTGAGGAAACGGGGACACTCCAGCGCAAGGTAACACGATTGCGTTTGGTTTTGCATTTCGTGACATTCAATGTTGGTATTTATTACAATTTGTTCGATCACGTAGAAGTACATAAGGAGCACAATGATATGATATTTGATAGACGCTGTGTACACAACTATTTAACAATAAAGCAGCAAATGAAATTACATTGAGGTATAAGGTTTAACCGAAAGGCTTTGTGTCTTTAAGGTGCTGCATGTACAAGTGCAAATTCCATCTAGTGGATGTCCAGCATAGGGCGCCGAGGCGGAGCAAAGAAGCAAGCATTTCTGTATATGTTCTAATGTTCTATGCAAACTAACCTATGGATACTGAGACAAATATAGGCTACAAGATACTGTGAAATGGACAATTAGGACAAACAAAACACAAGGTAAGACAGACAAGTACGTGTGAGACAGGCATTTTCGTCACAAAGATAGATAGATAGGGCAATGATTTAAGAGAATCTGAATTGTTCTAGTATAAAAGATGCCCAGCCTGAACAACACCGACGAACATTATTTAATACATTGACGTTCTGCAAAATTGGACAAACACTTTTTCCCTATAGCTACTTTCAGTATTATAGCCTATACATGAAATTCAGAATTTGTTTAACGTCAAACAAGAATTTATACAGGGAGGGAGTAACTTATGCATGAATGTATACATGAGTTATATTGCCGTGAGATGGAAAGTATATTTAATATAGCAAACATTGGAGCAGAGTGATCACGATAGCCAGTATTCGAAAATACACGAACTGCTCGTTTTGGTAAAGTAGGTAATGTGTTGAATTTAGAGAAACGTTTCGTTAACGTATAAACTGCCCCAATCAAGATTGTGAAATTTAAATATCGTAAACGAATGAACTAAAACTGTACTCGGGAGGTGCTATTTAAAACGAGTATGATGCCACAAGATTTTAGGCTTTGCATGGTGGAGTATCAGTACCGTTTCGGTTTGCGGTAACACCATGTGGTAATAACTATACTGCTTACAAGTTTTTTAGTTCTGAAAAGAACTTGCCCTGCTTATTATCAACTTTCGCTGTGTAGTTTTTGTTCTGATAAGAGCAGTCCTGCTTTCATTTCTAAACGAACTTGTCTTTGGTCACAACGTTTTTACTAGCCTGCTCTATCATTTGAGTTGAGGACATAAACACATAATTTGTTTTCGAAATGAAATGCGTAGCTGCCACAGATGTCATCCTTGAAATGCGAACAAACATAGATGAACCAGACCGACATAAAAGCTGATTGATTAATCGATTGATTAATGTGAATTACAGATAATCCAGACATACTCTTTGTCACGGTGATGGCCGCTACAGACGCCCCACCTGCTTACGAGTCTGTGTCTCAGCCCGTCGGCCAGCAACAAATGGTAACCCAGTCGCTGTCCCAGAATATAACAGCTCATCATAGTGTAAATAAAAATCAAATAGAACCAATATTGGGTACTGAGTGCATTTCAGTAATGTAAATTAGTATAAGCCATCACATCTTTAAAGATAATTAAGATATGTTTTGTGATTGGTGGTGCGTTAATGTTTTATTCGGTACTCACTATGCCGTCGCCATATTGCCTGCTTTGTACCATTCAGTATTATACAACACCTGAATAAATCCCAGTCATCTGATCGGTGGATCGTTGATCACATGTCATTGAATTATTCGTACCAACGCACGGCGCGCGCGTGGCGCGCAGCGCACAGTGCGATGGAAATTCTATTGCACTGTGAATAGAACTTCCATTGCACGCTGTCACTGCTGCTGGTGGTGGCGCTGTTTTAAATCGAGATAAATTGAATCTGATTGGTCTTAATCTTTCGAACAGTTTACATTAATATAAGTATGATGAACTTGTCGAACTTTTAAACAGTTTTGACCTGAATAAATTGGCTTTTAGAAGTCAACCTATCAGATGACAAGGATTTATTCAGGTTTTATATAAAAACAAATAATGAATGTTTCACGTTCGTGCAAAGGAAAGAATAATTTCATTCGGTGACAGATGAAATGTTCCATTCCACACTCGGCTTCGCCTCGTGAATGGAACATTTTATCTGTCACCTCATGAAATTATTCTTACCATTGCACTCACATTTTTTTCGAATAAACACCAAAGGGTCACTTATCAAGACTTTTGCAGCAGATGAAATATTTGAATTTATAATTTCACACCTGGTGACGTACAGTCTTAGACAAACTGTCTCTTAAGGGGAAGGAGACACCTTTCATAATTTGGGGGTTAGGGGAAATGAAATTACAAGGGACTGCAACATTATTTCATACTCATGTCAATTTTGTTTTCGTTTGAATTTTTACTTGGCGGTCTAGGTAGTAATAATTACACGGCAACATTTAAAAATGTGTTTCGTTTTTATGAAGAGGCAGTACATCTTTTGTAATAAAAATGGGGAATGCTAAAAAAGGTACAATTTTGTTTTGAAAATCAATTTGTTGCACAAAAATTTGAAAAAAAAGAGCTGGAAGGTGTTTCCTTTGAAGCAAATCTGGCACATAAATAGAAAACAATTCAGATATAAAAAAAAATTGTGAGAAGGAAAAATTAAATTCAATTTAATGTTGAAATCAAATTTGAATGTTATTTTGAGTTGCCAAATAAACGTATAGCTATTCGAGATACATTTACAGATATATAGTACTATAAACTTTTATTTCGCCGATTTAGACCTTAACATACACATCAATTTAGCCTTTTATATGAAATCACTTCCCTTCTATACCAGTTTTGGAAATTTTGGTTTTACGCCAAAAACAATTACATGCCAACTAAAATTTCGAAGAAATAATAATGAACTTCATCTGTTTTGTTATTTAATGTCTGAAACAAAATTTGGATTAGATTACTGGCGTTTTGTCATATTCAAGATTTTGATTATATAAATATTTTTATGAAGACAATTGTGACACGCCCCAAAAGGGAAAAAAAAGATCACAATTTGTAAATATTTTCTTCACAACGCACCATACATTGCCTGTTTCAGATGGATTTTATCTCACTTTCATAAAAGTTGGTCCCACCCCAAATAGGCAAAATTCTGGAATTTGGTTCTCGTGATTTGGTACTTGGGGTGAGCTGTCAAAGTGTGAAAAAGAAAATTGAAACTATCTGATTTTTTTTTGCATGCGAAGCCCCCCACTTTAAAATGTTATGGCCTCGCCCATGAAAGGGTAAGAAAACATTGAATCAAGTGGTTTTGAACTTGTAGAGGCATCCATACGTGATCTTGAGAGTTTCAAAGAGTGTGGCAAAAAAATGCAAATGGGCCCCCACAAGCCCAATGACTAATACCCAGAAAACCATTGACACTCGACCCCACCCATCTCGTGTCATTCACCAGGTGACGGCGCAATCAGCTCCCGGCACGGCCAACCCACAGCCTCGAAGTGGTAACTGGAAGGGTATTCTATGGACAGGAGTAATTCAAGTGGTTTTGGGTTCCTTGACCGTTTTTCTGGGGATTGTCACCCTGTCAACATTTAAGGCTTTCATCTATATGAGTGACATCGGATCTCCAATTTGGTGTGGTGTACTAGTAAGTACAATATTCACCCTCATTCCATGCTATTCTTTGTTTTGACAGCACTGATTTGTTCGTTTCTTTGTTTCTTGTGTAGGTTTTGATACCTGTTATGATCAAACTTATATACAGGGGCTTGTGTGGATAGAGGAGAACGAATTTGGCCAAATATTTTCTCCCGTACCTGACAAATTTTTCTTTTTAAAATATAAGAAAAGTTGTTAACATGCACGAGGTTTTCGGTGGGGTAACGGTGTACGTGTACAGTGATGCCGTGTACCGTTTTGTGTCCTCATCGGAATCTGAAGGTGTCCAATATTTTGCCAAATGAACATTTTTCGCTGGATTCGTATACATCTGTTGCACACGTGGACACAAAATGAATCCTTTAGCCTTTCTTTATCTCAGCAATGATTTTTTTGTACAGTTCTACGTCGGCGCTGGAACCTTGGGCATAGTGTCTGGACGTAAGAAA
>NW_024037061.1:18172401-18307439 GCF_015706575.1 Patiria miniata
ATGATGGGAGGCTTTTGTGGCAATACTAAAGCAAATGCTATATTAAGAATATGACGTAATGGCGCGCAATAATATTATTGCCTGACAAACGCAGTCGTATGAGCTTTGTAAGTACGCCGTGCCAGGCAGTGACGACGGTTGAAGAAGCAGGAACACTCCAGCGTAATTATAAGGTAAAACGATTGCATTTGTTTTTCATTCCGTAAGATTCAATGCAGTCATTCATTACAATTTGTACAATCACGTACAAATTTTACAATGATATGATATTTGATAATATTACGTACACAGCAATCAAGCAGCAAATGAAATTACATTGAGGTATAAGGTTAAGCGAAAGGCTTTGTGTCTATAAGGCACTTGTACAAGTGCAAATTACATCTAGTGGATGTCCAGCATAGGGCGCCGAGGCGGAGCAAAGAAGCAAGAATTTCTGTATTATGTTCTAATATACTATGCAAACTAACCTATGGACACTGAGACAAATATAGGTTACAAGATACTGTGAAATGGACATATAGTACAAACAAAACACAAGATAAGACAGACAACTACGTGTGAGACGAGGCATTTTCACTGAGATAGGGCAATGATTTTTAAGAGAATCATCCTAATTATTCCAGTATAAAAGATGCCTCGACGAACAACACTATTTAATACATTGACGTTCTTTTAAATTGGACGAACACATTTTCCCTAGCACCAATTCGTGTTATTATAGCTTATAGGCCTACATACAATTTAGATGTCTTTTTCTGCGTCAAATACGAAATTAATACAGGAGGGATTATCTTATGCGTGATTGTATACATGAGTTATTCCCGTGAAGTGATATAAGTCATTACAATGTAATAGATTTTAATTGAGCAAACATCATGATCACGATAGCCTGCATTCGAAATTGCACGAACCGCTCGTCTTCGTAAAATAAGTAATGTGTCACATTAACGTTTCGTAAACGTATTAACTGCCCCGATTCAAGATTGAGTAATTTAAATATCGTAAAACGAATGAAATGAAATTGTACTCGGGAGGTACTATTTTAAACGAGTAACATGCCAGTGTTCTTAAATATTGTATTGCTTCTTCGTCAATACGGTTTTCCGAGTAAGTTTTTCATAAAATTATTTTATTTTATTTCATAAAATTATTTAATCTGAATTAGCTTTGTTTTATTAAAAATCAAAGGAACAAATTGTGTGTACTTGAATTGATCGATACAAAATTATGAAAGTTGATTAGAGGACATAAATACATAATTTGTTTATGAAATGCGTAGCTGCCACAGAGGTCATCTTTGAAATGCGAGCAAACATAGATGAACCAACCGACGGCGGACAATTAACTGATTGATTAATTGATTGATTGATTGATTAATTGATTACAGAGAATCCAGAGATACTTTCTGTCACGGTGATGGCCACTACTAATGCCCCTCCTTCCTACGTGGCTGCGCCTCAGCCCGTCGGCCAGCAACAACTGGTAAGCCAGTCATCTCTCCCGGAATATAACAGTTCAGAATAATTATGGTGTAAAGGAAAAATCAAATAGGGCCCCAATATTGTGCACTGTGTGTATATCAGTATTATGTTAATTACTATAAGCCATCACTTATTTTATGATAATTATATGAATGACATTGATGGTGCTTTTATGTTATATACCCGGTATTCACTATGCCTGCTCTGTACCGTTCAGTACAGGCAAGCTGTACACGCCGCTGGTCTTCGTACATAACTACACGCGCACAATACTTATACAGTCCACTTATTACATTAAGTTTGCAATGTCATGTACGTACATGTACATGGACCCTATTCATGTGCTAATTTTGCCATGAAAACAATTAAATCTACCTCAAGGACATAGTGTGTGTCGTGTTGCGCGAGTGTATCAATGAAAACATTGACTTAGTTCATTGTTTTTTTTTTTGTTAGGGTTGCATTGTACCTACACGAAATATTTGTTATCCAAAATATCACGTGTTTTTTTTATTCACAATAATCACTCCTCTTAACAAACCCCAAATTGGTCATTTGACTTATGGTAAAAATATTTTTAAAAAATCATCTCCCATATACTTTTATAAAAGTTGGCCCGAACCCAAATGAGGAAAAATTCTGGAACCTTGTTCTCGTTATTTTGCACTTGGGTGACGTAAGCTGTCAAAGTGCGAAAAAGAAACTTGAATTATCTGAACAGTTGTTTTGCATGCGAACCCCCCCCCCCACTTTTAAATGTTATAGCCTCGCCATGAAAGGGTAAAAAAACATTGAATCAATAATGGTTTTGAACTTGTGGAGGCATCCATACGTGATCCTGAGAGTTTCAAAGAGTGTACCGACAACATGCATAATGGGCCCACACAAGACCAATGAGTCATACCCCGAAAACCATTGACACTCAACCTGATTCACCAGGTGACGGTGCAACCCGCTGCCGGCGTTACTTTCGGCACGGTCAACCCACAGCCTCGAAGTGGTAACTGGAAGGGTATTGTATGGACAGGAATAATTCAAGTGGTTTTGGGTTCCTTAACCGTCATTCTGGGGATTGTCACCCTGACTGAATTTGGCCAGTTCTTCTTTTTCGGTGACATCGGATCTCCAATTTGGTGTGGTATATTAGTAAGTACAATATTCACCCTCATTCCATGCTATTCTTTGTTTATTGACAGTGCTGATTCATTGTTTCTTTGTTTCTTATGTAGCCTTTGATGCCTATTATGATCATCCTTTTGGTAGAATACAGGGCCACTCCATTCCATATCCGCGCATCCATGGCTGCGTGGATGCGCAGTCGGTTTTCTATAGGGCCCTCTATTGATTAAAATTTACTTCATGCCCCCTCCGCATCCGCGCATCCAGGCATCCAATAAAGCGCCCTCTATAATTGATTTAACTTAACTTCATGCCACCGGCGCATTTCTATAGCGCCCTCTATTGATTGAAACTTACTTCATGCCCACTCCGCATCCGCGCATCCGCGCATCCAGGCATCCAAAAAAGGGCCCTCTATTGATGAAAATTTACTTATGCCCTTCCCCGCATCCGCGCATCCGCGCATCCACACATCCACGCATCCACGTCAGGGTAGGTAGGGGTTGGTTTGAGATAGGGAAATAAAGTAGTGAGTCTATAGGGTAAATACAGTAAAAGGTCCTGGGGTAAATAAAAACGCCCTCTATTAATGACTTCATGCTCATCCACCCCGCTTTCGCGCATCCAAGACATCCCAAGCCGTCACTCGGTGTATATACTACGTACTCGTCATTCATTCACTCTCTATAGCGCCCTCAATTGATCACAATTTACCTCACGCTCATTCACTCTTTACCGCCCTCTATTTTTATATATATCTACGTTCATACCGCATGTTGTATACCCACGTACGTACGCGTTAGCATGGGGAATTCTCATATATACCAATGTTGCTTCGTTCTCAAAAGAGTGCCCAACGTCAACGACCCCACTCCTCACATCGCATCCAACTACCAAAAAAAAACCTTTTCCGGCGTGGCCCTGCATTCTATAGTTGCTCCATACTTTTAAACAGAGGCTTATGTGGAGAGCGGGGAATGAATTTTGCGGAATATTTCTCATTAAAAAAGACGAAAAGTTGTTTACATGCACGAGGTTTACGGTGGGATAACGGTGTACGTGTGCAATAATACGTTTACGTTGTACAACAGACACTTTCGTTTTGTGTCCACATCGGAGGCTAAAGTGTCCAATATCTTGCCAAATGAACATTTTGGTTGCATTTGTATACATCTGTTGCACACGTGGGGACGCCAAATGAATCCTCTAGCCTTTCCTAAATCTCAGCAATGATTTTTTTGTACAGTTCTACGTCGTCGCTGGAATCTTGGGCATAGTGTCAGGATGTAAGAAGCATTCCGGAGTGGTAAGCAGTGTTAAGGGTTTCTTACTTGGAAGTATAATAGTGTTTTAGTTGTTGCTACCTTAGACTTTACACAAGTCGGAATTGCTTTAAGTCGGTATCTTAAAAAAGTAGCAAAAATCACTTCGTTTACCTCTTTCCAGATGCCCGACAAGGTACACCTCAGCGCGCATTCCACTTCAGTGCCGTATAGCATGAATGCGCACCCACTGTACGTACATTGTACAACACGCGTATTACACGTACATGTGTGTACATGTACTGCAGAGCATGTGCATACATGTGGTGCAATAGTTAGCAATATCACTTGAAAATAACATGAACATGTACGTTTTTAACATGCTGGTCCGGATTTGACGCATGAGGGCGCGCGTTATGTATGTGTAGCTGTAAGGACGTATGCGAAGGCGATATGCGCTGTGAGTGGATTTACAATATAGGCACAGACCGAGCGCAACCCAGACTTGGCCAAGTCTATTGCTACCTTGAAGTGGGAAATCTTCAAAATGGGTGGGGGAGTAACAAATGAATACAGTCCTGTGATATTTCGCAGATATAAGGACTGAATATTAACATATGACCACTTTAATGGACTTGGACCAATTCCACCAATGGACAAAAAGTCTTTTAGAAAGATTTCGAAGGAATTGTTTTTTTTTCTGCACAGGCTGTCGGCTACATGGTCATGTCCATCTTGGCTTGTCTGGCTGCGTGCTGCGTCATTGGTTTTGGGGCTGCCATGATGGCGATCATCAATCAAGTCTGTCATCCAATTTATACGCGTTATCGTTATGACTACACTTATGGCTATCGTGGCCAGAGCGTCTCGTACTATGACGACCCTCCTTCATTCTGTTATTTGCAGGTGAGTCGAACTTTAATCCCCTGATAATGAAACGTTTTCGTGTTTCTGCCTCCAGGGGTGTCTATCTTTTTTTTCTTCATTTTCTTATTTGTTACATTTATTTATTTCTCAGCGAATTTGCCGTCGTTGCTTCACTTTCGAGGCGCTATATTAATGAGAATCACGTCTCCGCTTTTCTTGATTTGAAGTATTTCCAAACAGCGATTTGTGTTTCAATGTGTATGATGAAGTTAAACGATTTTGAAATCTACCTAGACGTTTACAAGACGGAACGTTAGGCCTACGTACTGCAAAGATATTTAGGTTTAATATGTGTTGAATTGTGGGATACCCTGAAGTGTGAAGGTAACTAATACATCATCTCTTGCAATGATTCTATGCAGGCGGCTGTCAATGCTGTTTATGCTATACTGATAATTCTCGCCTTAGTGGAGTTTGTTGTCGCCATCATTGGTGCCAGCATGACCTGTGGTCCACTCTGCAGTGGTGGATCAGCAACTCAGACAGTGGTACGTGACAACACCAAGTTATGTCCTTGTAGATCTGCATTGCTTTTTTTAAAATCTAGATCAAGTAAAATTCAGTTTTACGCGGTGTAAATTAGCTCATTGTGATTTGTCTTAGGACATGGTGCGTTGGGATTAGGTTATTAAGGACTTTTGAGACCTTGTGATTGTACGAACCGAGCATTTCATGTTTTTGAGGTAAACTCCAGTTTAAATTCACCTGATAATCTATAGTGGGCTCATTTCTAACGTATGTATCGCAGCATAGATGTATCACAAGTATGGCAGTTATTGTTGCATATGGCTATATAAGCCTGCCTTTCATCCTTTGATTGGCTTTCTTTCGAAAGCACTTCTGACAAAAACAATCTACAGGATGAGTAAAAAAAAGGAGACCCAAATGGTGCTCCCATTTTTTTCAAAAGACGTTCTGCATGTAGCGCTTTCCAGATCTACAATATATAAAAAAAACGATTAATAAACTTTCTTTCAGTGAAAGAATCATTCAAATCGCTCGTGTACTTTTCAAGTTATGGAATTTTGAACACAAACACCATTTTGTTTAACATTGTCCACGGATCACATTAAGGTACATGATCTAGGTAAGAGCTGGCAAGCGCTACATTTTCAAATAGGGGGTCACCATTAGGGCTTCCTTTTTTTTAAACTCTCCCTGTAGTTATTGTCCGTGATGCCCTGGACTACCACTGAAGCTAGAAGACGAAACTATGAAAGGATAAATAGGCCTATATGTCACAGCACGGAAACACTTAATACTCGGGAAAGTATAGCGAATGCCTTTTAGACCTAAATTTGCTCAGAGATCATAATAATTCGACCACTTAAAATGTTAACATTATGGTAACACTTAGGTGTCGGGGATTTTAAGAGGAGAGGTCGATGTAAAAAGAAAAACACATTCAGATTCTGGATAAACGACAATTACACGTACGATAGCAAGGTGGTAGGTATTTAATTATAGGATGATGTATTTGAGAGAAAAAACACCCAAATGAAGTATAATTGTTCTCATAATGACAGATTCAATACCAAGCTCAACCACACCTGGTGGTTGCCACACAGCCCCAGGGACCGGCCTTCTACAACATTGCTGGTCAGCCACAAGTTGGTAAGAGACGTCTTAAAAATATTGTTTTCATCTATAGTAATGATCAGATAGAAAAATCCCAGGCTTATGGTCTCTCCTATGCAGTCTCTTGATTCATATAATGTGTTCCCCGTTGTTCTTGTTTAGCCTACCCAGCCCAGCAGGGGCAGTATCCGCAAGCTCAAGCGCCCCCAACGGGTGAGTAATGGTACCAAGAACTCATTAAATAGGTCATCGATGAACTTTGACCTGAAGGCGTGATATCTAGGGGTTGAAACAGACTTTAAGTCTTGCCTTATTCATGTTAAGCTGCATGTGGATGTACATTAGGTTTTAGCAATATGCCTACCTTATGTGTCAATAAAGAGATGTTGCATACGTTTAATTTTCATACAGTGAATGAAGAAAAGTGTACTCAGATATTTCCTCAAAAGCTCTTGTTACATAACAAAGAATGTATACACGGTCTTATCCTTAAAACTGCATTCGGCCATTTTCCCTCAGTTTGTTTTGTTTGAATTTATAGCCTACCCAGCCCAGCAGGGGCAGTATCCGCAGGCTCAAGCGGCCCCCACCGGTGAGCAACAGTACAAAGAACTCGTTCAATAGGTCATCGATGATCTTTGACCTGATGGAATCATGATATCTGGAGTTGGAAGAAGAATTAAATTCTTGATTTGTTCATGTTAAGCTGTATCTGGATGTACATTAGGTTTTAGCCGTACATGCTGTGGGTCAACAAATAGATTTAGATGCAATGCAATAATGTTGTCCTGCTTTATTTTAGAATAATTCAAATAAAAGTTGGAGAACTGGCGCTTATTTTTTTTATAAATGAAGAAAGCATAACGTACTCAGATATTTACTGAAGAGCTGATGTTTCTTAAAGGATAATGTATATTTTTACACAGACTAATATTGAAAATTTCCCGAAATCACGGCATCGGATGCAGACATTGGCTTAATTTGTTGAGCTCCCAAGCACTGTACGTATTTTGGCAGCATCGGATTTTGTTGCCACATATTCAAAGACGTACAACAATGAAAGCCAAAGCCAGGTTTGACACTTAACAAATAAAGGAATCACCCTTATACATTTTACATGGGGCAGGATAAATTCCTGCGTATTGGGAATATTGAGTTGAAGTTTTTTTTTCTGGTTATGGAACTTACTGTGCAATATGGAATCGGAAGGGTTCAATTTTATGTGAGACTTGGCGGAATTTTGTATTATAACGAAATAAAAATATGGCACTCTAGTCTGTACAACACATAATGAGCTACACTTCTTCGATTGTGACCATTAGATCTATTTGTTTAATCTAGGTGATAGCTGACATTGAGTTTAGGTTGTAATTCACGAACTTTGTGTGAGTTTAGGCCTACAGCGTGCTCAGTGACTATCCACTCAGTGAATATCAGATTTGTCTATTATTCAGGATGAGTGAAAAAGAAAGTGACCTAGGGTAGTTGTTTGCCTCTTAAAAAGCAATAACAGTTGACACACCATCGAAGCGTACATTAAACAAGCATGCTTTTTCCACTCATTTCAACAAATAAAATACTGAAATTGATCCATGCCATGAGAAGTTTACTAAAATTTTTACAAACAGACCATACAAATTTTTTACTAAAATATTGCATTTTAGCGCTGTCAATGGAATGCCCTAAGAAGCTATATTGTATTATGTGAGAACCACAGATTGCACACATGCATTTAGATACAAGTGAGATTTTAATAATATTTTTCTAAAATAATGATGGTGATTTTTGTCCGTTTTCCTGGGCAAATGTTCGTTCATTCTTAAAGGCAGGAAAACGTATGTACAAACATGTTCATTGGTGGACAGCTGAATATAGGGATGTGTATTAAAATATATTAACTTGTGAACAAAGCACGCAAAATACATGAAATTGTCAATGTTACTAGTGATTGATATGTACAAAATCGCCCTATGTTTATTAAACTGAGCGAGCCATATATTTTTTTAATATTCTTATTACATTTAGGTTTTAGCAGTCATGCGTCAAGAAATGGCTCTATTTTGCAATACTGTTCATAAAATTGAACTTAGAATGTTGGAGAACTGATGCTTATTTTTTTGTAAAGTATAATGTACTCAGATATTTACTCAAGAGCTTTTGTATGATGGATAATTATTAAATACATTGATATTGTGCCTTTCCCGAAATCATGGCATTAGTTAATGCATTGGCTGCATGTTTTGAGCTCCTAAATACTAGAGTCAGTTTGCTCGATCTGATATTTTTTGACTGCACATTCAAAAGAAAGGAATTATAGCCTGATACATTATACAGGCATGATTAAATCGGTCATATGTGGAATATTGAGTTGATGTTGAATTGTTCACGGTCTGGATATGGCACTTATTGCAATGTGGCAACGGAAGTGTTCAATTTTGTTTCATGGAAAAACACTGAAGAAAAAAAACGAGCAGTGCCCACTTGTACGAAGGAACCAAAAGAAGGAGTGCAGTAATGATAGTTATACAGAACATTCGTACGGGGGAAAACCTTCATTTATGTTTTGCTTGGGTTATGCTGCTAAAATATAAGTTGCATTGATTTCATTTTTGTGATGCCTTTGGTATCATAAACTCCTTTAGTCTTACGAAACCATATTTCAGGGAAAGGGTTTTAAAACTGTAAAATCAGGACATCACGTGCGTTTTTATTATTCCATATATTTCCTTTTCTATCGCAAATTTCGTTA
The DNA here is from genome assembly GCF_015706575.1 of Patiria miniata. NCBI lineage: Eukaryota > Metazoa > Echinodermata > Asteroidea > Valvatida > Asterinidae > Patiria > Patiria miniata. The sequence continues at coordinate 18,181,518 of NW_024037061.1, forward strand.
TGCAGATCTTTATGTTATAGGTCTAAAATATAAAGAATGTTTTGATTCTGATCGCCGCAGTCCTCAATTGAGGTCAATAAAGAAATTCAAATGTCTTGAATTTGCGTTTTTGTTCTTGAACCGTTTTAGTAGTTCTGAAGAGTTTTCGTCCTGCCTTGATGCTAGTTTTTCCAAACTGTATAAATGGGTTACAAATTCAGTACTGAGAGAAAGAGCAATGCAGATTCAAGAGAGTAAACACTTTATTCACACAATTCCAACATGGCGCAGCCCAATCTTTTCGACTCCAGCGGGCGCTGTGTAAATAGACTGTGAACACAACACTCGACTATACTATTGGATCCACGAAACCCTCACGTGTTCTGTGCAGTCTTTTTTATATTTAATTATTTAATTTATTTATATTTAAATATTACATTATCCTTATAAAAATATTTACAAACGTAGCATAACGTTCACGTTAAAAATAAATGTTGCAAAATGTGCCAAAAGTGTGACCGTATTTGCGGTCTCAATTTGTATGTCAGCATAAAAATGGAGACCGCAAACGTCAAAATTGAGTGGGAGGCTGGATGTTGGAACGGAGTTGAAACTGTTGATTGAGCAACTCCAGACAGAGTAGGTCCAAATGCAATAGCAGATAAACTCACTGAAGAGGAAAAGAGTGCGATGACTTCCATTGACAACTTTCTTTCGACAAATCCGGTTCCACACATCAGCTTTCCAACAACTCGAGCAATTCATGAGATGGAAGCCACCGAGCCGCAATACAGGATGGATTGAAAAGAAATTAACCGAATTCTTAAAATTATGTGGCTCCATTTTGATAAAAGAAATAGGGATAAAGTACATCTTATTGACTTTTAACTGTGAACAATTTCGCGTAATTTTCTTACTCTATGACCGGCGTTGTATCTACATGTATTTCAATAAAAAGATCACAAAACTCGGCTGTCCATGGACGTTCAGATCCCAGTTTTCGTGGGAAAGTGGTGGGGTGATTGGACATCATCTACTGATGGGGGCGCTGTTCAAACCGGCTGATCATGGGCAATATCGGACAATAGGTGCCGCTTATCATGGCGGCACATTTGCCGACGTTTGCGCGACATTCAGAGCGCTCGTAAAAAACGGCACTCTTTACAAAAATATTTGGGGGGGGGGGTTTAAATAACCCTCATTATCCCCTCCCCCCGCTGGCTAGGCCACTAGTATTGCCCTCGAATATGAGTACCGGAACATACTTAAGGAAGCATTTTGGTACAAGTCGATGTTGTTTGAGATTGGCAGTGAAAAAGATCTTATTACGGTATTGGAGGGGTTCAACTTTATGTATGACTAGTCAGAATTTGGAATAGCATTAAAAAAAACCTGTAATCTATACCGTGCTTGGAGTGAGCGGCTTCCTTGAATTTGACCCCCATAAGATCCATGGGCGGCTTCTGTAGGACTGGTTTTCCAACAAAAACTCTGTGAGATTCCATCCCCTCTCTGCGAAAATTTGGTTGCAGATTAAGCCGATATGTCTGGTTGACCCCTCTCCTATAATACTGACTTAAGCAGGGCGGGCGTTCTTTGCATAACGATTGATCTACGTTATAGAAAAGACAAAACTTACCATCAATTCTGCAACACTTCACTTAAATTTAACATTGTTAATGTTTTCGAATAGGAGCTATACGGACCCTGGGATGGATGATAATGGGAGGCTTTTCCAGCCAATATTAGAGCAAATGCTATATTTGGAATATGACGTAATGGCGCGCAAAAATAATTATTGCCAGATAAACGCAGTCGATATGTGCTTTGCACAGTACGCCGTGCAACGCAGTGACGACGGTTGAGGAAACGGGGACACTCCAGCGCAAGGTAACACGATTGCGTTTGGTTTTGCATTTCGTGACATTCAATGTTGGTATTTATTACAATTTGTTCGATCACGTAGAAGTACATAAGGAGCACAATGATATGATATTTGATAGACGCTGTGTACACAACTATTTAACAATAAAGCAGCAAATGAAATTACATTGAGGTATAAGGTTTAACCGAAAGGCTTTGTGTCTTTAAGGTGCTGCATGTACAAGTGCAAATTCCATCTAGTGGATGTCCAGCATAGGGCGCCGAGGCGGAGCAAAGAAGCAAGCATTTCTGTATATGTTCTAATGTTCTATGCAAACTAACCTATGGATACTGAGACAAATATAGGCTACAAGATACTGTGAAATGGACAATTAGGACAAACAAAACACAAGGTAAGACAGACAAGTACGTGTGAGACAGGCATTTTCGTCACAAAGATAGATAGATAGGGCAATGATTTAAGAGAATCATCTGAATTGTTCTAGTATAAAAGATGCCCAGCCTGAACAACACCGACGAACATTATTTAATACATTGACGTTCTGCAAAATTGGACAAACACTTTTTCCCTATAGCTACTTTCAGTATTATAGCCTATACATGAAATTCAGAATTTGTTTAACGTCAAACAAGAATTTATACAGGGAGGGAGTAACTTATGCATGAATGTATACATGAGTTATATTGCCGTGAGATGGAAAGTATATTTAATATAGCAAACATTGGAGCAGAGTGATCACGATAGCCAGTATTCGAAAATACACGAACTGCTCGTTTTGGTAAAGTAGGTAATGTGTTGAATTTAGAGAAACGTTTCGTTAACGTATAAACTGCCCCAATCAAGATTGTGAAATTTAAATATCGTAAACGAATGAACTAAAACTGTACTCGGGAGGTGCTATTTAAAACGAGTATGATGCCACAAGATTTTAGGCTTTGCATGGTGGAGTATCAGTACCGTTTCGGTTTGCGGTAACACCATGTGGTAATAACTATACTGCTTACAAGTTTTTTAGTTCTGAAAAGAACTTGCCCTGCTTATTATCAACTTTCGCTGTGTAGTTTTTGTTCTGATAAGAGCAGTCCTGCTTTCATTTCTAAACGAACTTGTCTTTGGTCACAACGTTTTTACTAGCCTGCTCTATCATTTGAGTTGAGGACATAAACACATAATTTGTTTTCGAAATGAAATGCGTAGCTGCCACAGATGTCATCCTTGAAATGCGAACAAACATAGATGAACCAGACCGACATAAAAGCTGATTGATTAATCGATTGATTAATGTGAATTACAGATAATCCAGACATACTCTTTGTCACGGTGATGGCCGCTACAGACGCCCCACCTGCTTACGAGTCTGTGTCTCAGCCCGTCGGCCAGCAACAAATGGTAACCCAGTCGCTGTCCCAGAATATAACAGCTCATCATAGTGTAAATAAAAATCAAATAGAACCAATATTGGGTACTGAGTGCATTTCAGTAATGTAAATTAGTATAAGCCATCACATCTTTAAAGATAATTAAGATATGTTTTGTGATTGGTGGTGCGTTAATGTTTTATTCGGTACTCACTATGCCGTCGCCATATTGCCTGCTTTGTACCATTCAGTATTATACAACACCTGAATAAATCCCAGTCATCTGATCGGTGGATCGTTGATCACATGTCATTGAATTATTCGTACCAACGCACGGCGCGCGCGTGGCGCGCAGCGCACAGTGCGATGGAAATTCTATTGCACTGTGAATAGAACTTCCATTGCACGCTGTCACTGCTGCTGGTGGTGGCGCTGTTTTAAATCGAGATAAATTGAATCTGATTGGTCTTAATCTTTCGAACAGTTTACATTAATATAAGTATGATGAACTTGTCGAACTTTTAAACAGTTTTGACCTGAATAAATTGGCTTTTAGAAGTCAACCTATCAGATGACAAGGATTTATTCAGGTTTTATATAAAACAAATAATGAATGTTTCACGTTCGTGCAAAGGAAAGAATAATTTCATTCGGTGACAGATGAAATGTTCCATTCCACTCGGCTTCGCCTCGTTGAATGGAACATTTTATCTGTCACCTCATGAAATTATTCTTACCATTGCACTCACAAATTTTTTTCGAAATAAACACCAAAGGGTCACTTATCAAGACATTTTGCAGCAGATGAAATATTTGAATTTATAATTTCACACCTGGTGACGTACAGTCTTAGACAAACTGTCTCTTAAGGGGAAGGAGACACCTTTCATAATTTGGGGGTTAGGGGAAATGAAATTACAAGGGACTGCAACATTATTTCATACTCATGTCAATTTTGTTTTCGTTTGAATTTTTTTGGCGGTCTAGGTAGTAATAATTACACGGCAACATTTAAAAATGTGTTTCGTTTTTATGAAGAGGCAGTACATCTTTTGTAATAAAAATGGGGAATGCTAAAAAAGGTACAATTTTGTTTTGAAAATCAATTTTGTTGCACAAAAATTTGAAAAAAAAGAGCTGGAAGGTGTTTCCTTTGAAGCAAATCTGGCACATAAATAGAAAACAATTCAGATATAAAAAAAAATTGTGAGAAGGAAAAATTAAATTCAATTTAATGTTGAAATCAAATTTGAATGTTATTTTGAGTTGCCAAATAAACGTATAGCTATTCGAGATACATTTACAGATATATAGTACTATAAACTTTTATTTCGCCGATTTAGACCTTAACATACACATCAATTTAGCCTTTTATATGAAATCACTTCCCTTCTATACCAGTTTTGGAAATTTTGGTTTTACGCCAAAACAATTACATGCCAACTAAAATTTCGAAGAAATAATAATGAACTTCATCTGTTTTGTTATTTAATGTCTGAAACAAAATTTGGATTAGATTACTGGCGTTTTGTCATATTCAAGATTTTGATTATATAAATATTTTTATGAAGACAATTGTGACACGCCCCAAAAGGGATAAAAAAAAGATCACAATTTGTAAATATTTTCTTCACAACGCACCATACATTGCCTGTTTCAGATGGATTTTATCTCACTTTCATAAAAGTTGGTCCCACCCCAAATAGGCAAAATTCTGGAATTTGGTTCTCGTGATTTGGTACTTGGGTGAGCTGTCAAAGTGTGAAAAAGAAAATTGAAACTATCTGATTTTTTTTTGCATGCGAAGCCCCCCACTTTAAAATGTTATGGCCTCGCCCATGAAAGGGTAAGAAAACATTGAATCAAGTGGTTTTGAACTTGTAGAGGCATCCATACGTGATCTTGAGAGTTTCAAAGAGTGTGGCAAAAAAATGCAAATGGGCCCCCACAAGCCCAATGACTAATACCCAGAAAACCATTGACACTCGACCCCACCCATCTCGTGTCATTCACCAGGTGACGGCGCAATCAGCTCCCGGCACGGCCAACCCACAGCCTCGAAGTGGTAACTGGAAGGGTATTCTATGGACAGGAGTAATTCAAGTGGTTTTGGGTTCCTTGACCGTTTTTCTGGGGATTGTCACCCTGTCAACATTTAAGGCTTTCATCTATATGAGTGACATCGGATCTCCAATTTGGTGTGGTGTACTAGTAAGTACAATATTCACCCTCATTCCATGCTATTCTTTGTTTATTGACAGCACTGATTTGTTCGTTTCTTTGTTTCTTGTGTAGGTTTTGATACCTGTTATGATCAAACTTATATACAGGGGCTTGTGTGGATAGAGGAGAACGAATTTGGCCAAATATTTTCTCCCGTACCTGACAAATTTTTCTTTTTAAAATATAAGAAAAGTTGTTAACATGCACGAGGTTTTCGGTGGGGTAACGGTGTACGTGTACAGTGATGCCGTGTACCGTTTTGTGTCCTCATCGGAATCTGAAGGTGTCCAATATTTTGCCAAATGAACATTTTTCGCTGGATTCGTATACATCTGTTGCACACGTGGACACAAAATGAATCCTTTAGCCTTTCCTTTATCTCAGCAATGATTTTTTTGTACAGTTCTACGTCGGCGCTGGAACCTTGGGCATAGTGTCTGGACGTAAGAAACATTCCGGTCTGGTAAGCTATTGTCAAGGGCCTCTTACTTTGCAGTATAACGGTGTTCAGTAATTGCTACCTTGAACTTGGAAAATCTTCAAAATGGGGGGGGGGGGGGGGAGTAACAAATGAATACAGTCCTATTATATTTTGCATATATGGCCTGAACATTAACATAGGACCACTGGACATGGATCAATTCCACCAATGGACAGAAAATCTTTAGAAACATTTCAAAGGAATTGGTTTTTTTCTGCACAGGCTATCGGCTACATGGTCATGTCCATCTTGGCTTGTTTGGCGACGTGCTGTGTCATTGGTTTTGGGGCTGCCAGGATGTCAGCCATCAATGACGTCTGTCATCCAATTTATAAGCGTTATCGTTATAGCTATGAGAACCCTCCTTCATCCTGTTATTTGCAGGTGAGTCGAACTTAAATCCCCTGATAATGAAAAACGTTTTCGTGTTTCTTTTTTATCATTTTCTTATTTATTACATTTGTTTATTTCTCAGCGAATTTGCCGTCCTTGCTTCACTCTCGAGGCGCTATATTAATAAGAATCACGTCTCCACTTTTCTTGATTCAAATTACTTCTAAACTGCGATTTGTGCTTCAAAATGTATGATGAAGTTAAACGATTTTGTAAATTACCTAGACGTTTTTTACAAGACGGACATTTACGTACCGCAAAGATATTTAGGTGTAATATGTGTTGAAGTGTGGAATACTCTTGAAATGTGACTGTAACTAATTCACATCTATTTCAATGATTCGTATGCAGGCGGCCGTCAATGGTGTTTATGCTACACTGATACTTCTCGCCTTAGCGGAGTTTGTTGTCGCCATCGTTGGTGCCAGCATGACCTGCGGTCCCCTCTGCAGTGGTGCATCAACAACTCAGACTGTGGTACGTACCGTGTTGCTACAACACCAAGTTATGTCCTCTGTAGATCTGCATTGCATTTTAAATTTATCAAGATCAAGTAAATAACAATTCAGTTGACAAGTCCAGTTTGATGGAGTGTAAAATAATGACATAGACGTGGCTTTGTCGCAATAACTCATTGTGACTTGACTTAGTCTACATGATGCCTTGACAAACAAACCCAGCATTTCATGATTTTGAGGTAAACTCAAATTTAGCGGGCAACCTATAGTGCGCTCATTTCTAACCTATGCATCACAGCATGTATACAGTATGGTAAATATACTGCATAATGGCCATAAACCTACCTTTTAATCCTTTGATTGGCTTGCCTTCGAAAGCACTTCTGACCAAAACAATCTACAGGGTGAGTAAAACAAAAAGGAAACCAAAGCGGTGCCCCCTATTCCTTTTTTCTTTTCTTTTTAAGGAAGTTCTCCATATGAAAGCTAAATTAATATACTTTCTGTTAGTGAAAGAATCCCTCAAATCGCTCAATTGACATGGACCTTTCTAGTAATGGAATCTTTAACAAGAATACCACTTGTAAACCTTGTCCAGGGATCACATTTAAGGAGGTCTCCGGGGTAACCAAGTATAGCAGCTATACGGCAGGACTATAAACTCTTGACATTATAAAGCACCGTACACTGGTATTGGATTCCATCACGTTGATAAGAAATATTTAGATACCGTTTTGGAGTAAAACATTGCAGCGACGTAGCTTTCGATGTCATCGCGACATCTTCATTCAGCATCTTCAACATCTTCATCTTCAAACCAGCAGGTCATCGTAGATGGCGGGCAGATCGATCGTATCCGGAGTCTCTGTTAAAAGATGGCTTTGTGTCCTGATTTCGATTGCCTCGCGTATTTTCCTTTTCCAGAACGGGTCCTCCCTGGTAATGACTTGGACATTTTCCAAGCTGATGGAGTGTTGGTAATCTTTGATGAGTTCACCAACTGCTGTTAAAGCGGCTTGCTTCAGATTAGAATGTTTAAACCTGGTGCCCAGCGATCTGCTCGTCTCCCCCACATATTATTTGGGGCAATCAGGACATTGAATCTAATAACTTAAGACCGCATTTGTTTTGATGTGGGGTCTTATCTTTAGGGTGAACCAAAAACGATCTGATGGTATTGATCGGTTTCAGTATGGTATGTTCTGACGCCAATGCCTCCGCAAATGTTAGTTAGTTTTTCCTAAAGACATGTTGGTTTGTGATCGCCCAAACTAGGCTACATGACCGGAGTGGTTTAATTCACTATGCTGAATGAAGACGTTGCGATGACATCGAAAGCTACGTCGCTGCAATATTTTTATTCCAAAAGGGTATCTAATTATTTTTTGTTATAAAGAATGTTATTTTAACTTTAGAAGCAGCAGTTTTTTACAATAAATGTTATGATAAGTGCCAGTTATCAATATGAGATTGTTCTGATGTGCTTTTTTTTGTTTATTAATAGTTTTCGTTTTGCTAAATACACTTACTGTGAGACGTGGACAAGGCTTAAAAACGGAGTAGGCCTATGTGTTCAAAATGCCATAACTTGAAAAGTACATGAGCGATTTGAATGATTCGTTCACTAAAAGAAAGTTCATTAATTGGGTTTTCAGTATCCTAGATCTAGCAAGCGCTAATGCAATTCTACTTTAAAAAAAAAAAAAAAAAAAAAGTGTACCATTTGGGTTTCCTTATTTTTGACTCTCCTGTAGTTATTGTTCGACTACCACTGAAGCTAGTAGACGAAATTATGAAAGGAAAAATATGTTACAGCACGAAAACACTTAATACTCGCGAAAATATATCGAATGCCTTTTAGACCTTAATTTGCTCAGAGATCATAATAATTCGACCACTTAAAGTGTTAAAATTATGGTAAAACCTTAGGTGTCGGGGATTTTAAGAGGAGAGGTCGATGTAAAAAGAAAAGAACATTCAGATTTGGGATTTAGCAAGGTGGTAGGTATTTAATTAGACGATGATATATTTGAGGAAAAAATCTCCAATGAAGTATAATTGTTCTTGATAACGACAGATCCAATACCAAGCTCAACCACACACGGTGGTTACTACTCAGCCCCAGCAACCGGCCTTCTACAACATACCTGCTGGTCGGCCACAACCACATGTTGGTAAGAGATGTATTAAACAAAATATTTTCAGCTATAGTAATGAACAGATTGCAAAATTCGAGGATTATGGTCTCTCCTATGCAGTCGTTTGATTCGTATAAGGTGTTCCCCCTTATGTGTATATATTAATGTATACCACCCTTCTTCAGTCGTCACATCGTTTCATAAAACTTCATCCGCCCATTTTCTCTTGTTTGTGTTTTGTTTTAATGTATAGCCTACCCATTCCAGCAGGGGCAGTATCCGCAGGCTCAAGCGTTCCCAACCGGTGAGCAACAGTACCAAGAACTCATTAAATAACACATCGATGACCTTTGATCTGATGGAATCACGTTATCTAGGCCTTGAAACAGAGTTTAAGTCTTGACTTGTTCATGTTATTAAGCTACATGTGGATGTGCATTAAACTTTTAGCAATCATGCGTAAAAAAATCAGGGTCAGAGGCCATGTAATATGTTGCTTGGCTCCCTTTTACAATAGTTCTTTTCAGGTAAAAGAGAAAATCTTGCAGATGTTTAAATTTAAAAAGAAAATGGAGAAAAATGTACTCAGATAGTTCCTCAAAAGCTGCTGTTACATTTCGGAGATTTTATGTATTAACTATACTTATTCCTAAAAAACTTCATCAGCCCATTTCCCCTTGGTTTTTGTTTTAATGTACAGCTCACCCAGCCCAGCAGGGGCTGTACCCGCAGACTCAAGCACCCCCAACCGAGCAGCAGTGCCAGGAACTCACTAAATAGGTCATCGATGACATTTGACCTGATGGAATCAAGATATCTGGGGCTTGAAGAATAATTCAATTCTTGATATTTTTCATGTTTAGCCGTATGTGGATGTACATTAGGCTTTAACATTAGGCTTACATGTAATCCGTCTAAGGAATAGGTTTAGAGGCAATGCAATTATGTTGTCCTGCTCCATTTTAGAATAATTTACAGCAAATGAAATTTGGAAACTGATGTTTCATTTTCATAAATGAAGAAACGCGTAACGCACTCGGATATTTACTGAAGAACTTTTCCCTTCGATAATGTGCCATTCCCGAAATCACGGCATTGGCTGCATGTAGGCATTGGCTTAATGTTTCGAGCTCCCAAACAGATTGGATTTTGTCATGATTAGATATTTTTTGGCCGCATATTCAAAAGGCGACCAACAATGAAAGCGAAAGCCAGGTTTGACACTTAACCAATAAAGGAATCACCCTTATATAGTTTACAGGAGCATGGTAGATTTGGGCGTGTTGGGAATATTGAGTGGAAGTTTATTTGTTCTGGGTTAAGTGACTTATTGCAATGTGGCATCGGAAGGGTTAAATTTTATGTGAGACTTGGCGGAATTTGTAGTATTACGAAATAAAAAAATGGTACTTTAGTCTGTAGAACAATTTATGAGCTACGTCTTTGAATGTGACCATTAGATCCATTTGGATAATCTAGGTGATGGCTGACATTGATTTTAGGTTGTAATTCACGAACTTTGTATGAGTTTAGGCCCACAGCGTGCTCAGTGACTATCCACGTCAGTGAATCTCAGATTTGTCTATTATTCAGGATGAGTGAAAAAGAAAGTGACCTGGAGTGGTTGTTTGCCTCTTAAAAAGCAATAAAAGTTGACACACCTACGAAGCGTACATTAAACAAGCATGCCTTTTCCACTCCTTTCAACAACAAAAAATACTGAAATTGATCCGTGCCATGAGAAGTTTACAAAAAATTTTACAAACAGATTATATTTAAATCTTTTACTAAAAAAGATTATTTTTTAGCGCTGTCCATGGAATGCCCTAATGAGCTATATTGTGTTATGCGAGAACCATAGATTACACACATGCATTCAGATACAAGTGAGATTTTGATAATATTTTTCTGAAATAATGATGGTGATTTGTGTCCGTTTTCCTGGGCAAATGTTCGTTGTTTCTTAATTAAAGGCAGGTAATCGCATGTGCATACATGTTCATTGGTGGACAGCTGAATATAGGGATGTGTATAGGCCAAAAAAATACTTGTTCTCTGGTCAGCGCGCGCATCGATTTTAACCATGCGCGTCAACCTTTTTTTTCTTCAAATAAACACGGAAGCTACAACAGCACCCTCTACTGCCGCACCTCGTCAAATGTTTGTACCAAGGAGCACCAAGGAATGGGGAAAATTGCGCCAAGGCAAATGATAAAGGGCACCAAGGCAAATTATAGAGGACACCAATGTATATTGAGGACACAAAAATGCAAAATAGTACCCACCTTGTCTGTACAATTCAAGCTTGGAAAAAAAACCCACCAACCCCCCCCCCCCCAAAAAAAAAAAAAACCGAGTCGCCGCATCAATTCCGGAACTCCGGTCTGACCAGAGACCGATTATTTATTTTTTTGGGCCTTAAAATAAATTTACTTGTGACCATAGCACGCAAAATACATGTAATTTTCAATGTTACTAGTGAATAATATGTACTTAATCGCCCTATGCTTATTAAACTGAGCGAGCCATATTTTTTTTAATATGTCTCATTACATTTAGGTTTTAGCAGTCATACGTCAAGAAATAGGTCTAGAGTTAATGCAATTTATATGGCTCTATTTTCCAATACTTTTCATAAAATTGAACTTAGAATTTTGAAGAACTGATGCTTAATTTTTGTTTAAGTATAATGTACTCCGATATTTACTTAAGAGCTTTGGTATGATGGATAATTATTAAATACACTGATATTGTGCCTTTCCCGAAATTATGGCATCGGCTGATGCATTGGCTTCATCTTTTAAGCTCCGAAATACTAGACCCAGTTGGCTCGATCTGATATTCTTTGACTGCACATTCAAAGAAAGGAATATTGCTTTGTACATTTTACAGGAAGCATGATCAAATCGGTCATAATTGAGTTGATGTTTATTTGTTCACGGTCTGGATATGGCACTTTTTGCAATGTGGCATCGGAAGGGTTCAATTTATTTTTGGTGAGATTTTTTTACGGATAAACACTGAAAACGAGCAGTGCATGCCAACTTGTACCAAGAAACCAAAAGAAGGAGTGCAGTAATAATAGTTAGACAGAACATCCGCACGGGGCAAAACCTTCATTCGCGATACCTTCCATCGACAACTTTCTTTCGACAAAAAACTCTTCCAATCTGGTTCCACACATCAGCTTTCCAACAACTCAAGCAGTTCATGAGATGGAAGCCACCAAGCCACAAAAGAAAATACAAAAAAGAAATTGACCGAATTCAAAAAATATTTTAAAATTATATGGCTCCATTTTAATTTTAAAAAATAGGAAGTACATCTTATTGACTTTTAAACTGAAAAAAAATTTCACGTAATTTTCTTACTCTATTACCACGTTGTATCTACATGTATTTCAATAAAAAAAATTCACAAAACTCCGTTGTCCATGAACGTTTAGAACCTGGTTTTCGTGAGCAAGTGGTGGGGCGATTGGACACCATCTTCTTATGGGGGCGCTGTTCAGACCGGCCGATCATGGGCAATATCGGACAATAGGTGCCGCTTTTCATGGAGGCACATTTGCCGACGTTTGCTCGACATTCCAAAAAAAGAGCGCTCGTAAAAAAGGGCACTCTTTACACAATTTGTGGGTGGGGGGGGGGGGGGTAAATAACCCACATTACCCCCTTCCCCCCTCCTTCCCCCCCTCCCCGCTGACTAGGCCACTAGTATTGCCCTCGAATATGAGTACCGGAAACATACTTCAGGAAGTATTTTGGTACTATCCTAGTCGATGTTGTTTGAGATTGGCAGTGAAAAAGATCTTATTATGGCATTGGGGGGGGTTCAACTTTATGTATGACTTGCCAGAATTTGGAAGAGTGTTAAATAAAAATAGATACTCTATACCGTGCTTGGAATGAGCGGCTTCCTGGATCAACACAGACTGAGCTCAAGGGTCCGTGATTCTGCAATATCGTGGTTGTCTCCATCCAGGATCCAGAGGAGACAAGAAGATCAAAAATGTTGTCAACGACTCCATGACTTAACACGGATGGATGAGAAGGAGACAATTCCATTACGCAGGGAAGAAGTACAGCAAGAAGAAGCCTTGCGTTTTGAGCAAGTGCAGTGCGCGACACAGAAATAGGCCGCTTAGCGGTCGTAAACGGTTTTCAAGAGTAATTCTTTATGCCCCATGCATCCTTTTATCAATTGAAATTGAACGGAGCGTTTTTTTATTTCGGGTTGGGGTTGATATTGGCGGGGAAAACATATTGAAGTTGGAAAATTATTCTCATGTAATTATCTCTCGTTTAAAAGTTCGTTTTCTTCAGCGTTGTGGAATATGGAGAGTGATATTGACGCATCCCCCAAAACCCAAACAACCATTCTTTAAACGTAATTATATCGGTACCATTTCCCCTGCATATGGGTGAAATTGCTAAAATATGCAGAACCAAGTTGCGAGGGAATCATACAGTTCTCTTCTGTCAGCACACGTTCGTGCTTTGTGGCCATTTTTATTCAGTTGTGTTTGGAAAAAAAGTCAGAACGCGCAGGATTCAATACTGGGAGGGGGGGGGCTGTGAAAAGATAATAAATCTCTTAACGTGTAAATCTCTTAATCACCCCCCTCACCCCCCCCCCCCAGCAAACATGCCACAGAAATTTCGTTATTTTGCAAAAGTATTGTGTAATTTGGCATAATTTTTTTTTTTACTTTTAAAAGGTGGCACGAACGGGCTTCCGTACAATTCTGTCACTGAACAGTGACACAATAATAAACTGCTGCAAGTAGGTGACTTGTATTATACAGTCCGTGCATTTCGTGCGCATTAATATTGGTGGTGCGTCGGTAAAATGCTGACTTTAGGTTACTGGTTTTACAGTATAAATACAATGAGAGCTCAAAGACATAAGTGGTAACCAAGGCCTTTCTTTATCACTCAGCCGTGAGCGTTATGGCACTGGGAGCTATACGGACCCTGGGATGGATGATATGGGAGGCTTTTAAAGCCAATATTAGAGCAAATGCTATATTTGGAATATGACGTAATGGCGCGCAATAATAATTATTGCCTGACAAACGCAGTCGGTATGCGCTTTGTACAGTACGCCGTGCCAGGCAGTGACGACGGTGAAAGAAGCAGGAACACTCCAGCGTAATTATAAGGTAAAACGATTGCGTTTGTTTTTCATTCTGTTACAGTAGCATAAAATGCTGTCATCTTCAATCTCGTATCACATAAGGAATACAATGATGCGATAGATATTTGATAGATATTGAAACAGTAAATGAAATTACATTGAGGTAGGGTTTAAGCGAAAGGCTTTTGTGTCTGTGTGGTACTGCAGGCACTGTGCAAACTCCAACTAATGGCTATTCAGCACAGGGGGCTGACGCGGGGCAAGGAAGCTAGCATTTCTGTATACATGTAGGTCCTACTATGCAAACTAACCTATGGATACTGTGAAACGGACATAGGAAACCAAAACACAAGATAAGACAGATAGATAGGATAGGGCAATGATTGAAGAGAATCATCTAAACTATTCCAGTATAAGATGCCTGGACGATCAGCAACACTATTTTAGCCATTGATGTTCTGTTAAATTGGACGAACACATTTTCCCTAGCGCTACTTCCAGTATTATAGCATATATATATATATGACATTTAGATGTTGTTTTTTCGTCAAATAAGAATTAATACAGGGAGGGAGTAACTTATGCATGAATGTATACATGAGTTATTCCCGTGATCAGAAGTGGTATAAGTTATTGCTGTGCAATGTTACAGATTTTAATTTGGCAAACTTTGGGGCAGAGTGATCACGATAGCCAGCATTCAATATGACACGAACCGCTCGTTTAGGTAAAGTAGGTAATGCGTTACATTTAGAGAAACGTTTCGTAAACGTATTATCTGCCCAAATTCAAGATTGAGTAATTTAGATATCGTTTAAACGAATAAATAAAATTGTACTAGGAAGGCATTATTTTAAACGAGTATTATGCCAATGTTCTTGGATATATTTATTGCTTCTTTATCGATTCGATTTTTCCAAGAAAGTTTTTCATCAATGATGATATACCCAATACTTAGGTTCTTTTAATCTGAATAAGCCTTGTATTATTCAAACCCTAAGGAATAAATTGTGTGCACTTGAATTGACGATACAAAATTATATAATTTAATTTGAGGATATAAATGCATAATTTGTTTACAAAATTAAATGCGCTGATGCCACAAAGGTCATCTTTGAAATGCAAGCAAACATAGATGAACCAGACCGACAGACAAACTGATTAGTTAATTGATTGCTTAATTTAGATTACAGAGAATCCAGAGATACTTTCTGTCACGATGATGCCCGCTACTAACGCCCCACCTGCCTACGTGGCTGCGCCCCAGCCCGTCGGCCAGCAACAACTGGTAAGCCAGTCGCTCTCCCAGAACAGTTCTAGTGTAAAGGAAAATCCAATGGGGCCAATATTGTGCACTGAGTGCATTTCAGTAATTGATGGTGCTTTTTTATGTTTTATCCGGTATTTACTATATGCCGTCGCCATATTGCCTGCTTTGCACCATTCAGTACAGGCACGCTGTTGTCACGACTGGCCTTCATGTATGACTACACACGCACAAATACAGTTCAGTTTTGGTGTATGCAATGTCATGTACGTACTCGGAGCCTATAGTCATATGCTAATTTTCTTTGAGCAGGAATAAACAAATTGTGCACCTCCAGAACCTGTTGTTGGTTTTCGGTTTTTTTCTTATAGTGTTGCATTGTTGGTACACGAAATATGCTGTAGTGGTTTTGTTATACAAAATATCGCATGTTTTTTTCTATTCTCAACATCACTCCTCATAACACCCCAAATTGGTCAGTTGACTTATGGTAAAAAGAAAAAATCATCTCCCATGTGCAACGTCGGGTATGTTCTTTGACAATTTCAGGGACTATTAATGAAACACTTAAGCCGTGTTTTCCTATCCTGGAAGAGTGTTGTCCGGGCGTTGTTAATGAGGCGAACTGAAGAATGTATACAATTAAATATCCACATTATTCCCTGACCTTTTTGTTTATCGAAATAGACCCAAAAGGAAAAGGGGTCACTTATCAAGACATTTTGCAGCATGGAAATATTTGAATTGATAATTTCACACCTGGTGACGTACAAACTGTCTCTTAAAGGAAACATGCAGTCCAAAATTTTCATAACGTATTTTATTTTATATATACATTCATTTATGTGTATTAAATGTGAATTAAAAGCAGAACTGGTTCTGGTGTACGTTTAGTGTGGTAATTTGCCGTCCAAAATTGAACCCCCCCTTTTTGATTTTCGCGGCAACTCCAAATGAGGGCGCTGTTCATGACATAAACAAAGGCAGAGAAATCCAGGGCCCGTAAATGACGTCTGGGTACGAGACGGATTAGCGAAGCTACTGTGCTGTGTGTATGTGCAGCCGCCGCGTACCCGTACGTGGCATTATATGCACACGTACGAATGTGTCTACATGGGATATGTACAGTACACGTGTGGACGTGCCACGGTGCCACCGTTGTCGAATGAACACAACGACGACCGTCATGACCGTAAAAGTTCCGAAGACCGTCCTCTTCTTTCCTTAGCGAATCCAATGAAAATGGTACAGATTCGTCCGATTCGAATCAGAGTTCTAATGATTCAGACACTGACTCGATGTTTTTTTAGGGGCATGCCCAAGTTGCTGTACAGACCAGCATCAAAGCACGACGGCTCAAAGAGCGCAGAGGGCAGCGAACTCACTGGGCCCGGACCACTTTGCTCTGGTATTTACCTTCACTTTGGCTCTCCAAATGCTCCGATATTTCGGATTTACTGGAAACAAATGAAGGCTTACTCCATCCTTGGTAGTTTTGCTACACCCAGCAGCCACACACCTTGTCGGCATGGCCGAAAATCGGGTGTTATTTCTCCTTGATTCCGAACGAAACACCAGAAAAACTTTCAGTGCCGCAATGTATATGTACATGTATTATGATGCACGCCGCAATGCCGGTGCACCCGCAGCGCGGCAAGTCTCTGCCTCCGCTTGCGTCATACCCCTCGCGAAGTTTTATGTTAATGAAGCTTCCCTTTGTGGGGCGGAGTAGTTTGACCAAACATGTTCACAAATTATTTTCCCCCATTTATCTTAGAAAATAAACACCGCCATACACAAAATATTGTTAAGAACATCATCCTTTATTGATTTAAGCAAAAAAAATGCAATCAAAATTTTATTTCATGTTCCCTTTAAGGGGGTGGAGACACCTTTCATAATTTGGGGGTTAGAGGAAACTACAAGAGACAGCAACATTACTCCATACTCATGTCAATTTTGTTTTCGTCAGAAATTGGACTTGGCGGTCTAAAGCAGTAAATTACACGGCAACATTTCACATTTTATTGTTTTTATGAAGAGGAATTAGTACATATTTTTAATGAAAATGGGAATGATAAAAAATGTACAATTTTGTCCTGAAAATCAATTTTGTTTCACTATACTTAAATATAAGAATTAAAAAATCTTAATAGAAGGAAAACGAAAACAATAATAAATTTGATGTAACAATCAAATTTGAAAGTAAATTTCAGTTGCCAAATAAATATATAGCAATTTGAGATACATTTACAGATGTATAGTTACTATAAACTTATATTTCGCTGATTTCAAAACTAAAATCGACCACTTTGGGAATTTTTTGTTTTACGCCTAAAGCAATGACATGCCAACTAAAATTTCTAAGCAATAATAATGAGCTCCATAGGTTTTGTTACCTATTGTCTTTAAAAGAAAATCAAATTTTCCCTTAGATTGCTGGTTTTTTGGTCATATTCAAGATTATGATTATTCATTTTTTATGAAGAGAATTGTGACACGCTCCCAAAGGGGAACAAAAACTATATAATTTGACATGTAAATGTTTTCTTCACTCCGTTTACTATACATTGCCTGTTTCAGATGGATTTCCTCTCACTTTCATAAAAGTTGGCCCCAACCAAAATGGGGCAAGATTCTGGATTTTTTTCTCCTCATTTTGCACTTGGATGAGCTGTCAAAGTGCGAAAAAAATTGAAATTAACTGAACATTTTTTTTTGCATGCGAAGCCCCCCACTTTTAAATGTCATGGCCTCGCCCACGAAGGGTTGGAAAACATTGAATCAAGTGGTTTTGAACTTGTGGAGGCATCCATACGTGATCCTGAGAGTTTCAAAGAGTGTAACCAAAAATGCATATGGGCCCACACAAGACTACTACCCAGAAAACCACTGACATTCAACCTGAACCGTCCTGTATCATTCACTAGGTGACGTTGCAACCAGCTCCCGTTACTATCGGCACGGTGAACCCTCAGCCTCGAAGTGGGAACTGGAAGGGCATTCTATGGACAGGAATAATTCAAGTGGTTTTGGGTTCCTTGACCGTCATTCTTGGGATTGTCACTGCGACAAGATTGAACGGTTACTATGGCAGTGATATCGGAGCCCCAATTTGGTGTGGTAAATTAGTAAGTACAATGCCATTCTTGGTTCATTTTTAATCCTGTCACACACAACAAATTACCACGGGGAGGGATTTTTACTGTACCTATTTGCGCATGTCCTTATCCTTACAAACAACATGGCACATATTATGAGAAGAGTACAAATTAATTTGAAAATACCTTTTATTATTATTTTTAAAGGCAAATGTTTTAGGATTGCATTTGTTTGGGGTCACCCTGTAGTATTACGAGGCAGTGCAAATATCATCAAGTATATTGGTGGACATAGAAAAGTCGTCTGCTGTGATCAGTCGTGTCTCGCGAAGTCTCGGGCAACGGACGCAAAAGAAAACATGGCGCCCTTCGAACATCTGTTCAAGAATGATGACAAATTAGTCACGAAAAAGCGAATAAATCGCATTTTTTTACTCCTTTGATGAAATTATAATTTTTATGTGTGAATGGTTTTTTTCTTTCACAGTTCTACGTCATATCTGGAATCTTAGGCATAGTGTCTGGATGGAAGAAACATTCCGGAGTGGTAAGCTATTGTTAAGAGATTCTTACTTGGCAGTATAATGGTGTTCAGTTGTTGCTATCTTGAAGTGGGAAATCTTCAAAATGGGGAAAAACAAATGAATACTGTTCTACTATGATATTTTGCAGATATGGCCTGAATATTAACCAAGGATCACTTTAACAGACTTGGAACAATTCCACCAATGGACTGAAAATCTTTTAGAGAGATTTTGAAGGAATTGTGATTTTTCTGCACAGGCTATCGGCTACATGGTCATGTCCATCTTGGCTTGTTTGGCGACGTGCTGCGTCATTGGTTTTGGGGCTGCCAGGATGGCACTCATCAATGAATTGTGTCATCCAATTTATACGCGTTATCGTTATAGCTACAATTATGGCTATCCTGGCCAGAGCGTCTCGTACTATGACTACCCTCCTTCATTCTGTTATTTGCAGGTGAGTCAAACTTTAATCCCCTAATAATGAAAAACGTTTTCGTGTTTCTGCCTCCAGGGGTGTCTATCTTTTTTTTCATTTTCTTATTTGTTACATTTATTTATTTCTCAGCGAATTTTCCGTCGTTGCTTCAATTTCGAGGCGAGAATCAGAATGAAAATCACGTCTTCGTTTTTCTTGATTTGAAGCATTTAATAATAATAATAATAATAATAATAACAACAGGTTCTTATATAGCGCTTTTAACTAAGATCAAAGCGCTTTACATTATTATTACCCCTAATTATTGGGCCAATTAAACATACCATATACCATCTCAGCTCCCTGGGGAGTATACAGCTCGATGCTGCCTGATAGGCGCAATGAAGCTAATTCAATCACAATAACCATCACTGCCCTCATATGTACCCATTTACTCCTGGGTGGAGAGAAGCAATGAGTGACAAAGTGCCCTGCTCAAGAGCACACGCACCATGACCCCGCCAGGACTCGAACCCACGACCTGCAGCTTTACCCACAGACCACGAATCAGTGCCCTTAACTACGAGGCCAAAGCAATAAACTTTCTTTCAGTGAAAGAATCATTCAAATCGCTCGTGTACTTACGGAAACTGCGATTTGTGTTT
Organism: Patiria miniata; assembly: GCF_015706575.1. NCBI lineage: Eukaryota > Metazoa > Echinodermata > Asteroidea > Valvatida > Asterinidae > Patiria > Patiria miniata. The sequence continues at coordinate 18,201,547 of NW_024037061.1, forward strand.
CAATGTGTATGATGAAGTTAAACGATTTTGAAAGCTACCTAGACGGTTACAAGACGGAACGTTAGGCCTATGTACCGCAAAGATATTTAGGTTTAATATGTGTTGAATTGTGGGATACTTTTGAAGTGTGAAGGTAACTAATACATCATCTCTTGCAATGATTCTATGCAGGCGGCCATCAATGGTGTTTATGCTACACTGATACTTCTCGCCATAGTGGAGTTTGTTGTCGCCATCATTGGTGCCAGCATGACCTGTGGTCCACTCTGCAGTGGTGGATCAGCAACTCAGACAGTGGTGCGTGACAACACCAAGTTATGTCCTTGTAGATCTGCATTGCTTTTTTATCTAGATCAAGTAAAATTCAGATTTACGGGGTGTAAATTAGCTCATTGTGACTTGTCTTAGGACATGGTGCGTTGGGATTAGGTTATTAAGGACTTTTGAGACCTTGTGATTGTACGAACCGAGCATTTCATGCTTTTGAGGTAAACTCCAGTTTAAATTCACCTGATAATCTATAGTGGGCTCATTTCTGACGTATGTTTCGCGGCATAGATGTATCACAAGTATGGCAGTTATTATTGCATATGGCAATAGAAGCCTACCTTTCATTCTTTGATTGGCTTTCTTTCGAAAGCACTTCTGACAAAAACAATCTACAGGATGAGTAAAAAAAAGGAGACCCAAATGGTGCTCCCATTTTTTTCAAAAGACGTTCTGCATGTAGTGCTTTCCAGATCAACGATGTAATAGCCCGATTAATAAACTTTCTTTCAGTGAAAGAATCATTGAAATCGCTAGTGTACTTTTCAATTATGGAATTTTGAACACAAACACCATTTCAACCTTGTCCATGGATCACATTAAGGTACATTATCTAGGCAAGAGCTGGCAAGCGCTACATGCAGTACTTTTTTTTTTAAATAGGGGGCCACCATTTGGGTTTCCCTTTTTTTTTTTTTTTTAACTCTCCTTGTAGTTATTGTCCGTTTCATGCCCTGAACTACCACTGAAGCTAGTAGACGAAATTATGAAAGGATAAATAGGCCTATATGTTACAGCGCGAAAACAAATACTCGGGAAAATAAAGCGAATGCCTTTTAGACCTGAATTTGCACATTATGGTTACACTGAGGTGTCGGGGAGTTTCGGAGGAGAGGTCGATGTAAAAAGAAAAACACATTCAGATTTGGGATGAACGACAATTACACGTACGATAGCAAGGTGGTAGGTATTTAATTAGAGGATGATGTTTTTGAGAGGAAAAAACCACGCAAATGAAGTATAATTGTTCTCATAATGACAGATCCACTACCAAGCTCAACCACACATGGTGATTGCCACACAGCCCCAGGGACCGGCCTTCTACAACATTGCTGGTCAGCCACAAGTTGGTAAGAGACGTCTTAAAAAAAATTATTTTAAGCTATAGTAATGATCAGATAGAAAAATCCCAGGCTTATGGTCTCTCCGATGCAGTCTCTTGATTCATATAATATGTTCCCCCGTTAGTGTATGTGTATATATAAAGTATACCACCCTTCTTTAGTCGCCCATTTTTCCTTGTTCTTGTTTAGCCTACCCAGCCCAGCAGGGACAGTATCCGCAAGCTCAAGCGCCCCCAACCGGTGAGTAATGGTACCAAAAACTTATTAAATAGGTCATCGATGAACTTTGACCTGAAGGCATGTTACCTAGGGGTTGATACAGAATTTAAGTCTTGACTTATTCATGTTAAGCTGCATGTGGATGTACATTAAGTCTTAGCAATATGCCTACCTTATGTGCAGTGGCGTAGCCAGGAATATTTCAGTAGGGGGGGGGGGGGCGCTGGGGGGGGGGGCTGGAACATTTCATGGGGGGGGGGGGGCGCGTCATATAGGGGCGTCAATTGCTTCTCAAAAGTGGGGGGGGGACATACCTTGATCAGAACTGATGCGCGCGAAGCCCTTTGTGTGGGGGTTCGGGGCCCGCTTAAGGGCCCCGAAAAAAAGATGGTTTCTAAATGTTTTGTGGTGTGATCTGAAGCAATTTCTTACCACTTTCCTCCATGCTTTAACTAATATTTTCTTAGCAAAAGATAACTATTTGAACATCGATTTCGAGGTTGGAGTCTTGGATCAGTTATCGGTATTCTGAGCTATAGGCGTGGGGTTCGGGGCCCGCTTAACGGCCCCGAAAAAAATTGGATTCTCGATGCTCTGCGATGTGATCTGAGGCAATTTCTTACCACTTTAACCAATAACTATCTTCGCACAAAAGATACTAATTTAAACATAATTTTCGAGGTTTTCTCAGCTTAAGGCATAAGAAAAATTTTTGAACATTGTTTACGAGGTTGGAGTCATTGAATCAGCTACCAGAATTCTGAGCTATAGGCGTGGGGTTCGGGGCCCGCTAAAGGGCCCCGGAAAATTTTGGATTCCAAATGCTCTGTGGTGCTATTTGAGGCAATTTCTGATCACTTTAACCAATATTTTCTAAGCAAAAGATACATTGTAGTAGGGCCCTGTCGATGAGACACGAGTTCAAAAAGGGGGGACATTTGATATTGTGTCCCCCATGTATCCCTCAAAAAGTGTGTGTGGGGGGGGGAACCAGTCCCCCTGTCCCCCTGTCCCCCCAGGATTGACGCCCATGGCTTCATGTAGATCACTGATAATTTTTTTAGAAACTCAAAATCTCAGTGGGGGGGGGGGGGGGCTACTTGGGGGCAACAAGGTATTATGGGGGGCGGTCGCCACCCAAGCCCCCCCCCCCCCCCCCGCCACTGCTTATGTGTCAATAAAGAGATATTGCAGACGTTTAAATTTCATACAATGAATGAAGAAAAGTGTACTCGGAGATTTCCTAAAAAGCTGTTGTTACATAACGGAGAATGTATACGCTGTCTTATCCTTAAAACCGCATTCGGCCATTTTCCCTTTTTTTTTGGTTTGAATGTATAGCCTACCCAGCCCAGCAGGGGCAGTATCCGCAGGCTCAAGCGCCCCCCACCGGTGAACAACAGTACCAAGAACTCGTTGAATAGGTCATCGATGATCTTTGAACTGATAGAATCACGATATCTGGAGTTAAAAGAAAAATTAAATTCTTGATTATTCATGTTAAGCTGTATCTGGATGTAAATAAGGTTTTAGCCGTACATGCTGTGGGTCAACAAATAGATTTAGAGGCAATGATATAATGTTGTCCTGCTTTTATTTAGAATAATTCAAATGTTGAAAGTTGGAGAACTGACGATTATATTTTTTTATTAATGAAGAAAGCATAAAGTACTCAGATATTCACTGAAGAGCTGTTGTTCCATAAAGGATGATGTATATTTTTACACAGACTAAAATTGAAATATTTCCCGAAATCACGGCATCGGATACAGACATTGGCTTAATTTGTTGAACTCCCAAGCACTGTAGGGATTTTGGCATCATCGGATTTTGTTGCCACATATTCAAAGACGTACAACAATGAAAGGCAAAGCCAGGTTTGACACTTAACCAAAAAAGGAATCACCCTAATACATTTTACATGGGCAAGATAAAATCCCGCGTATTGGGACTATTGAGTTGAAGTTTTTTTTCTGGTTATGGAACTTACTATGCAATGTGGCATCGGAAGGGTTCACTTTTATGTGAGACTTGGCGTAATTTGTATTATTTCGAAATAAAAATATGGTACTCTAGTCTGTACAACACATAATGAGCTACTCCTTCGATTGTGATCATTAGATCCAGTTGTTAATCTAGGTGAGGGCTGATGTAGATTTTAGGTTGTAATTTAACTTTGTGTGAGTTAAGGCCCACAGCGTGCTCAGTCACTATCCACGTCAGTGACTCTCAGATTTGTCTATTATACAGGATGAGTGAAAAAGAAAGTGACCTGGAGAAGTTGTTTGCCTCTTTAAAAGCAATAAAAGTTGACACACCAACAAAGCGTACATTATAAACAAGCATGCTTTTTCCACTCATTTTAATAAAAAAAAATGAAACTGATCCATGCCATGAAAAGTTTACAAAACTTTTAACATACAAATTTTATTTTAATTTTTTACTAAAAGATTTTTTTTTTTAGCGCTGTCCATGGAATGCCCTAGGAAGCTATATTGTGTTATGTGATAACCACAGATTACACTCATGCATTCAGTTACAAGTGAGATTTTGATAATATTTTTTTGAAATAATGATGGTGATTTTTGTCCGTTTTCCTGGGTAAATGTTCATTCATTCTTAAATGCAGGAAAACGCATGTACAAACATGTTTATTTGTTTACAGCTGAATTTTTGGATGTGTGTATTAAAATATATTAGCTTGTGAAAATAGCGCGCAAAATACCTGACATTTTAAATGTTACCAGTAAATAAGATGTACTTAATCGCCCTATGTTTATTAAACTGAGCGAGCCACATATTTTTGTTTAATATATCTTATTACATTTACGTTTTAGCAGTCGATCATGCGCCAGAAATAGGTTTAGATTTAATTCAATTTGTATGGCTCCATTTTTCACTACTTTTCATAAAATTACACTAAGGAATGTTGGAGAACTGATGCTTAATTCTTTATAAAAGTATAATGTACTCAGATATTTACTTTTGTATGATGGATAATGTATAAATATAAGGATATTGTGCCTTTCCCGAAATCTTGGCATCGGCTGATGCATTGGCTTCATGTTTTGAGCTCCTAAATACTAGACTCAGTTGGCTCGATCTGATATTCTTTGACCGCACATTCAAAGAAAGGAATTATAGCCTTGTACATTTTACAGGGGCCGTGTTCAAATCAATCATATGTGGAATATTGAGTTGATGTTTATTTGTTCACGGTCTGGATATGCCACTTATTGCAATGTGGCAACGGCAGTGTTCAATTTATGTTTGGTGAGATTTTTTTTATGGATAAACACTGAAGAAAAAAAACGAGCAGTGCCCACTTGTACGAAGGAACCAAAAGAAGGAGTGCAGTAATGATAGTTATACAGAACATTCGTACGGGGCAGAACCTTTATTATGTTTTGCTTGGGGTATGCTGCTAAGTTGCATTGATTTCATTTTTGTGATGCCTTTTGTATCATAAACTCCTTTAGTCTTCCGAAACCATATTTCAGGGAAAGGGTTTTAAAACTGTAAAATCAGCACATCACATGCGTTTTTATTATTCCATATATTTCCTTTTCTATCGCAAAGTTCGTTTTGCAGACCTTTATGGTAGGTCGAAAATATAAAGAATGTTTTGATTCTGATCGCCGCGGTCCTCAATTGAGGTCAATAAAGAAATTCCAATGTCTTGAATTTGCATTTGATTTTTGTTCTTGCACCGTTATAGTAGTTGTGAAGAGTTTTCGTCCTGCCTTGATGCTAGTATTTCCAAAGTGTATACATGGGTTACATATTCAGTACTGAGAGAAAGAGCAATTCAGATTCGAGAGTAAACACTTTATTCACACAATTCCAACATGGCGCGGCCCACTCTTTTCGACTCCAGCGGGCGCTGTGTAAATAGACTGTGAACACAACACTCGACTATACTATTGGATCCACGAAACCCTCACGTGTTCTGTGCAGTCTTTTTTTATATTTAATTTATTTAATTTATTTATATTTAAATATTACATTATCCTTATGAAAATATTTACAAACGTAGCATAACGTTCACATTAAAAATAAATGTTGCAAAATGTGCCAAAAGTGTGACCGCATTAGCGGTCTCCATTTGTATGTCAGCATAAAAATGGAGACCGCAAACGTCAAAATTGAGTGGGAGGCTGGATGTTGGAACGGAGTTGAAACTGTTGATTGAGCAACTCCAGACGGAGAAGGTCCAAATGCAATTGCAGATAAACTCACTGAAGAGGAAAAGAGCGCGATGACTTCCATTGACAACTTTCTTTCGACAAATCCGGTTCCACACATCAGCTTTCCAACAACTCGAGCAATTCATGAGATGGAAGCCACCGAGCCGCAATACAGGATGGTTTTAAAAGAAATAAACCGAATTCTTAAAATTATGTGGCTCCATTTTGATAAAAAAAAATAGGGATAAAGTACATCTTATTGATTTTTAACTGTGAAAGAATTTCGCGTAATTTTCTTACTCTATGACTGGCGTTTTATCTACATGTATTTCAATAAAAAGATCACAAAACTCGGCTGTCCATGGACGTTCAGATCCCGGTTTTCGTGGGAAAGTGGTGGGTGATTGGACATCATCTTCTGATGGGGGCGCTGTTCAAACCGGCTGATCATGGGCAATATCGGACAATAGGTGCCGTTTTTCATGGCGGCACATTTGCCGACGTTTGCGCGATTTTCAAAAAACGGGTGCTCGTTAAAAGAGCTAGGCCACTAGTATTGCCCTCGAATATGAGTACCGGAAACATACTTCAGGAAGCATTTTGGTACAAGTCGATGTTGTTTGAGATTGGCAGTGAAAAAGATCTTATTATGGTATTGGAGGGGTTCAACTTTATGTATGACTTGCCAGAATTTGGAATAGTGTTAAATAAAAACTGATACTCTATACCGTGCTAGGAATGAGCGGCTTCCTTGAATTTGACCCCCATAAGATCCATGGGCGGCTTCCGTAGGACTTTTTTTCCAACAAAAACTCTGTGAGATTCCATCCCCTCTCTGCGAAAATTTGGTTGCAGATTAAGCTGATATGTCTGGTTGACCCCTCTCCTATAATACTGACTTAAGCAGGGCGGGCGTTCTTTGCATAGCGATCGATCTACGTTATAGAAAAGACAAAACTTACCATCAATTTGCAACACTTTACTTAAATTTAACATTGTTAATGTTTTCGAATAGTTTGTGCTTTAGGATATAATTCGAGTCACTTTTCTTTTAATACCAGTTCAGATCGTGCCAGCAAAGTATCGACGCCAATGACTAATCTCATATGTCTATTATTTGTACACATGTCTACTCACTTTGGTTTTGCTAATGTGTCCATGAGCGAATGATAGTATGTTCCGAGGTAAAGCGGATTATGGACCAGAATAATCCACTTTTTGGACGGGGGATGGGCCACATTGTTTGTGCCAAGCAAAAACAAAATGCTTATTATCACCCCCATGCAATAAACTCGGAGATAGAACTTCTAAAACGGTCAATCAATAAGACAAAGCTTGTTAGGCCTATTTAGATTGGTTTCAGAGGAGATAGACGGACGGACTACAGGATTCGTTTACCGTGCTAAAATGAAGATGCTTTCCATGATTCGGATGCTTTTTCAACGATCCGAATTACTTTCGGCCATTTCAGTTAATATTGATTTGAGGAACCAACAATATACCTTTATATATTGTATAAACAAATTAAGCATCATTAAAAAAAAAATGTATGGATGCCTGGTCATTCTATTTAGTGCATCTCAACCCAACAGGAGTTGTGAGCTGTTCCTGCACATATAAAAGAATTACACGGAACAAAACAGAAACCTTGCAGGTAGGTGACTTGTATTATACAGTCCGTGCATTTCGTGCGCATTGATATTGGTGGTGCGTCGGTAAAGTGCTGACTTTAGGTTACTGGTTTTACAGTATGAATCCAATGAGAGCTCAAAGACATTTGTGGCAACCACGGCCTTTCTTTATCACTCGGCCGTTTCATACCAGCGCTATGGCGCTGGGAGCTATACGGACCCTGGGATGGATGATAATGGGAGGCTATTCCAGCCAATATTAGAGCAAATGCTATATTTGGAATATGACGTAACGGCGCGCAATTATAATTATTGCCAGAGAAACCCAGTCGATATGCGCTGTGTACAGTACGCCGTGCCAGGCAGTGACGACGGTAGAGAAAACAGGAACACTCCAGCGCAAGGTAAAACGACTGGTTTTCTTTCCGTAACATTCAATGTTGGCACTCATTACAATTTGTACGATCACGTAGAAGTACATAAGGAACACAATGATATGATATTTGATAGACACTGTGTACACAGCGATTTAACAATATAGCAGCAAATGAAATTACAATGAGGTATAAGGTTTAACCGAAAGGCTTTGTGACTGTAAGGTACTGCATGTACAAGTGCAAATTCCATCTAGTGGATGTCCAGCACAGGGCGCTGAGGCGGAGCAAAGAAGCAAGCATTTCTGTGTATGTTCTAATATACTATGCAAACTAACCTATAGAAACTGAGACAAATATAGGTTTCAAGATACTGTGAAATGGACATATAGGACAAACAAAGCACAAGATAAGACAGACAAGTACGTGTGAGACGAGACATTTTTTACAAAGATAGGTAGATATGGCAATGAGAATCATCTAAATTATTCCAGTGTAAAAGTTGCCTCGACGAACAACACTATTTAGCCATTGAACACGTTCTGTTAAATTGGACGAACGCATTTTCCATAGCGCTACTTCCAGTACTACAGCCTATACATGAAATTTATGTGGGTTTTTTTCACGTCAAACAAGAATTAATACAGGGAGGGAGTAAATTATGCATGAATGTATACATGAGTTATTCCCGTGATCAGAAGTGCTATTAGTCATTATAATGTCATAGATTTTAATTTAGCAAACATTGGAGCACAGTGATCACGATAGCCAGAATTCAAAATGACACGAACCGCCCGTTTAGGTAAAGTAAGTAATGTGTTACATTAGAGAAACGTCTCGTAAATGTATTCATTGCCCCGATTCAAGATGAAGTAATTTAAATATCGTAAAACGAACAAAATAAAATTGTACTCTGGAGGTACTATTTTAAACTGGTATTATGCCAATGTTCTTGGATATTTTTTGTTGCTTCTTCATCAATATTTTTTTTTTCGGAGTACCTTTTTCACCTATGGTAATACTCTTTAAATCTGAATTAGCCTTGTATTATTAAAAATCAAAGGAACAAACTGTGTGTACTTGAATTGATAGATACACAATTATATAATTTAATTTGAGGACATCAATACATATTTTGTATGAAATGTATAGCTGTCACAGATGTCATCTTTGAAATGCGAGCAAACATAGATGAACCAGACCGACAGACAATTAACTGATTGATTAATTGATTGATTGATTGAATTACAGAGAATCCAGAGATACTTTCTGTCACGGTGATGGCCACTACTAACGCCCTTCCGTCCCACGTGGCTGCGCCTCAGCCCGTCGGCCAGCAACAACTGGTAAGCCAGTCAACTCTTCCGGAATATAACAGTTCAGAATAATTATTGTGTAAAGGAAAATCAAATAGGGCCCCGATATTGTGCACTGTTGCATATCAGTATTATATTAATTACTATAAGCCATCACTTATTTTAAGATAATTATAAGAATGACATTGATGGTGCTTTTATGTTATATATGCGGTATTCACTACGCCGTCGCCATATTGCCTGCTTTGTACCATTCATTACAGGCAAGCTGTACACGCCGCTGGTCTTCGTACATGAGTACACGCGCACAATAATTATACAGTCCGCTTTTTGTGTTTGCAATGTCATGTACGTACACGGACCTTATTCATGTGCTAATTTTGGCATGAGAACAATTATATCTACCTCAAAGACATGGTGTGTGTCGTGTTGCGCGAGTGTATTAATGAACACATTGACTTAGTTCACTGTTGTTGTTTTTTGTTAGGGTTGCATTGTACCTACACGAAATATTTGTTATACAAACTATCACGTGTTTTTTTTTATTCTCAACATCACTCTTAACAAACCCCAAATTGGTCAGTTGACTTATGGTAAAAATATTTAAAAAAATCATCTCCCATATGCAATGTCTGGTATATTCTTTGACAATTTCAATACCCACATTTTTCTCTGACCTTTTTGTGGGCGGGGCGTTCGTTTGGAAAATGTATCGAAATAAACAAAAAAGGGAAAGGGGGCACTTATGAAGACATTTTGCAGCAGGGGAAATATTTGAATTTATAATTTAATACCGGAAATACAATTTTAGACAAACTGTCTCTTAATTAAGGCGGAGACACTTTTCATAATTTGGGGATTAGAGGAAATGAATTTACAAGATACTGCACCATTACTCCATACTCATGTCAATTTTTTTTTCTTCTGAATTTTGACTTGGCGGTCTAAAGCAGTAAATTATACGGCAACATTTCAAATTTTATTTCGTTTCTATGTTGAGGAATTAGTGCATATATTTTTTTAATGAAAATGGAGAATGATAGAATTTTGTTTCACTTAACTTAAATATAATAATTTAAAAAAAATCTTAAGAAAAGGAAAAAGAAAAAAACTTGATGTAACAATCAAAATCGAATGTAAATTTCAGTTGCCAAATAAACATATATAGTACTATAAACTTATATTTCGCTGATTTTAAACCTAAAACCCCCATAAATTTGGGCTTTTATATGAAATCACTCTCTTCTTATACCACTTTTGGAAATTTTTGTTTTACGCCTAAAGCAATGACATACCAACTAAAATTTCTATAAAGAAATAATAATGAGCTCCAAATGTTTTGTTATTTAATGTCTTTAAAAAAAAGTGAAATTTGCGGTTAGATTGCTGGGTTTTTGGTCATATTCAAGATTATGATTATATTCATTTTTTTATAAAGAAAATTGTGACACGCTCGCAAAGGGAAACAAAAACTTTATGATATATAATAAACTTTATGATATGAAATATTTTCTTCCCTCCGTTCACTATTGCCTGTTTTAGCTGGATTTCCTCTCACTTTTATAAAAGTTGGCCCCAACCCAAATAAGGCAAAATTCTGGAAATTTTGTTCTCGCTATTTTGCACTTCGGTGAGCGTTATTTTGCACTTGGGTGAGCTGTTGAAAAGCGAAAAGGGAAATTGAAATTATCTAAACATTTGTTTTTGCATGCGAAGCCCCCACTTTTAAATGTAATGGCCTCGCCCATGAAAGGGTAAGAAAACATTGAATCAAGTGGTTTTGAACTTGTGGAGGCATCCATACGTGATCCCGAGAGTTTGAAAGAGTGTACCGAAAAATACATATGGGCCCACACAAGACCAATGAGTCATACCCAAAAAACCATTGACACTCAACCTGAACCGTCCAGCTGAGGGCCCCATTTCATAGCGCTGCTTAACAGTAAGCAAAAAAGTTGTGCTTACTATAGCAGAAAATCATGCTGCTGCTTGAGCACTATTTCATGCTAACGGTTGCACGCGCATGGAGCTTTCTATTGTTATGTCACTGATTTAAGCAAAGTGTTCTTTTGGGGTTAAGCGTGATTTTGCTGTGCTTACTGCTTAACGGTCCCTATGAAATAGATGGGGGCTCGAAAAGCACAAAGTCGGCTGTTAAGCAGCGCTATGAAATTGGGCCCTGTATCATTCACCAGGTGTCGGTGCAACCCGCTGCCGGCGTTACTTTCGGCACGGCCAACCCACAGCCTCGAAGTGGTAACTGGAAGGGTATTCTGTGGACAGGAGTAATTCAAGTGGTTTTGGGTTCCTTGACCGTCATTTTTGGGATTGTCACCGTGACTGCATTTGGCCAGTTCTACTATATCAGTGACAACGGATCTCCAATTTGGTGTGGTATATTAGTAAGTACAATTTTCACCCTCATTCCATGCTATTCTTTGTTTATTGACAGTACTGATTCGTTTGTTTCTTTGTTTCTTTGTTTCTTGTGTAGGTTTTGATGCCTATTATGATCGTACTTTTAAACAGAGGCTTATGTGGAGAGCAGGGAAAGAATTTTGCGGAATATTTCTCATTAAAAAAACCGAAAAGTTGTTTACATGCACGAGGTTGACGGTGGGGTTACGTTGTACGTGTTATACATTGATACGTTTATGTTGTACAACAGACACTTCCGTTGTATCTGCATCGGAGGCTATAAAGTGTCCAATATTTTGCCAAATGAACATTTTGGCTGTATTCGTATACATCTGTTGCACACGTGTGGACGCCAAATGAATCCTCTAGCCCTTCCTAAATCTCAGCAATGCTTTTTTGTACAGTTCTACGTCGTCGCTGGAATCTTGGGCATAGTGTCTGGATGGAAGAAGAATTCCGGAGTGGTAAGCCATTGTCAAGGGTTTCTTACTCGGCAGTAGGATCTACCACTATCAAGTAGGATCTACCACTATCAAACCTTCACCTTTCATCAAAAACCTTGGTGTGGTTTTTGACTTTACTATGTCTATGTCACAACATGTCACAACAATATGCAGATCTGTCAACTTTCATCTACGCAATATAAATCGTATTTGGAAGTTCATCGATCAGAACACTTGTCACCATGCAGTACTTTCGCTAATCACATCTCGCCTTGACTACTGCAATTCTCTTTTATACGGCATAAGTCAAGGAAACAGAAACAGGTTACAAAAACCTCAGAACTGTGCAGCCAGACTTATTCTCTGTGAAAGCCGCTCAACTGAGGCCTCACCGCTCCTGCATCAATTACATTGGCTGCCGATTGAATCACGTATTCCTTTCAAATTAATTCTATACGTTTACAAAACATAACACTGTCTGGCTCCTTCCTACCTGACTGATTTACTCTCTTTGTATCAATCAGGTAGGGCGGGGCTTAGGTCTTCAACAGACACTTCCCGATTACATGTTCCTATTAACACTAAAACCACAGGTGACAAAGCTTTCTCGATTGCTGGCCCCAGGGAGTGGAACGAGATCCTTCAACACATCCGACTTGCATCGTCCATCATCACCTTCAAGAAATCGCTCAAAACACATCTGTTTCTTTAATCAATTCACCTTCATCTTTACCTCTCATTATCCCCTGGTTCCCTTGAGTCATTCTTAAATTAAGTTTTTTGTTTTGTTTTTGTTTTTGCCTTGTTTATTTGTAGATTTGTAGTTTTGTAGTTTTGTACAGCGCTTTGATCTTTGTTAAAAGCGCTTTATAAATGCTCCATTTATTATTTATTATTATAGTATAATGGTGTTCAGTTGTTGCTACCTTGAAGTGGGAAATCTTCAAAATGGGAAAAAGTATAGACAATGAATACAGTCCTGTGATATTTCGCAGATATAAGGCCTGAATATTAACATATGACCACTTTAATGGACTTGGACCAATTCCACCAATGGACAGAAAATCTTTTAGAAAGATTGTGAAGGAGTTGTGATTTTTCTGCACAGGCTGTCGGCTACATGGTCATGTCCATCTTGGCTTGTTTGGCGACGTGCTGCGTCATTGGTTTTGGGGCTGCCAGGATGTCAGCCATCAATCAAGTCTGTCATCCAATTTATACGCGTTATCGTTATAGCTACAATACTTCATTCTGTTATTTGCAGGTGAGTCGAACTTTAATCCCCTGACAATGAAAACGTTTTCGTGTTTCTGCCTCCAGGGCTGTGTATTTTTGTAATGGTCTTATTTGTTACATTTGTTTATTTCTCAGCGAATTTGCCGTTGTTGCTTTACTTTTGAGGCGCTATATTAATGAGAATCACGTCTCCGCTTTTCTTGATTTGAAGTATTTCCAAACTGCGATTTGTGTTTCAATGTGTATGATGAAGTTAAACGATTTTGAAAGCTACCTAGACGTTTACAAGACGGAACGTTAGGCATACGTACCGCAAAGATATTTAGGTTTAATATGTGTTGAATTGTGGGATGCCTTTGAAGTGTGAAGGTATTAAACTGAAACATTATATCTCTTGCAATGATTCTATGCAGGCGGCCATCAATGGTGTTTATGCTATACTGATACTTCTCGCCTTGGTGGAGTTTGTTGTCGCCATCGTTGGTGCCAGCATGACCTGTGGTCCCCTCTGCAGTGGTGGATCAGCAACTCGGACTGTGGTACGTGACAACACCAAGCTATGTCCTTGTAGATCTGCATTGATTTTTAAAAATCTAGATCAAGTAAAAATTCAGTTTTACGGGGTGTAAATTAGCTCATTGTGACTTGTCTTAGGACATGGTGTGTTGGGATTAGGTTATTAAGGACTTTTGAGACCTTGTGTTGTATGACCCGAGCATTTCATGCTTTTGAGGTAAACTCCAGTTAAAATTCACCTGATAATCTATAGTGGGCTCATTTCTAACGTATGTATCGCGGCATACATGTATCACAAGTATGGCAGTTATTATCGCATATGGCCATATAGGCCTACCTTTCATCCTTTGATTGGCTTTCTTTCGCAAGCACTTCTGACAAAACAATCTACAGGGTGAGTAAAAAAAAAGGAAACCCGTATGGTGCTCCCATTTTTTTTTTCAAATGATGTTCTGCATGTAGCGCTTTCCAGATCTACGATATAAAAGCCCGATTAATAAACTTTCTTTCAGTGAAAGAATCATTCCAATCGCTCTCGTACTTTTCAAGTTTTGAAATTTGAACACAAACACCATTTCAACTTTGTCCACGGATCACATTAAGGTACATGATCTAGGCAAGAGCTGGCAAGCGCTACATGCAGTACTTTTTTTTTTTTTTTTTTTTTTTTTAAATAGGGGCCACCATTTGGGTTTCCTTATTTTTGACTCTCCATGTAGTTATTGTCTGTTTCATGCCCTGACTACCACTGAAGCTAGTAGACGAAATTATGAAAGGATAAATAGGCCTATATGTTACAGCGCGGAAGCACTTAATACTCGGGAAAATAAAGCGAATGCCTTTTAGACCTATATTTGCTCAGAGATCATAATAATTCGACCACTTAAAATGTTAACATTATGGTAACACTTAGGTGTCAGGGATTTTAAGAGGAGAAGTCGATGTAAAAAGAAAAACACATTCAGATTCTGGATGAACGACAATTACACGTACGATAGCAAAGTGGGAGGTATTTAATTACAATATGTATTTGAGAGGAAAAAAACCACGCAAATGAAGTATTATTGTTCTCATAATGACAGATCCAATACCAAGCTCAACCACACATGGGGGTTGCCACACAGCCCCAGGGACCAGCCTTCTACAACATTGCTGGTCAGCCACAAGTTGGTAAGAGACGGCTTAAATATTATTTTAAGCTATAGTAATGATCAGATAGAAAAATCCCATGCTTATGGTCTCTCCTATGCAGCCTCTTGATTCATATAATGTGTTCCCCCTTTAGTGCATGTGTATATATATATATAGTATACCACCCTTCTTTAGTCGCCCATTTCCCCTTGTTCTTGTTTAGCCTACCCAGCGCAGCAGGGGCAGTATCCGCAAGCTATAGCGCCCCCAACCGGTGAGTAATGGTTCCAAGAACTCATTAAATGACTCATTTGACCTAAAGGCATGATATCTAAGGCTTGAAACAGGATTTAAGTCTTGACTTATTCATGTTAAGCTGCATGTGGATTAGGTCTTAGCAATATGCCTACCTTATGTGTCAATAAAGAGATGTTGTAGACGTTTAAATTTCATACAGTGAATGAAGAAAAGTGTACTCAGATATTTCCTCAAAAGCTGTGGTTACATAACGGAGAATGTATGCACTGTCTTATCCTTAAACTCTATTTGGCCATTTTCCCTTGTTTATTTTTGTTTGAATTTATAGCCTACCGAGCCCAGAAGGGGCAGTATCCGCAGGCTCAAGCACCCCCCACCGGTGAGCAACAGTACCAAGAACTCGTTAAATAGGTCACCTGATGGACACATGATATCTGGAGTTGAAGGCAGAATTAAATTCTTGATTTGTTCATGTTAAAGGGAAGATACAACATTTGCAAACATCGAAAAATAAAGCTATCGAGTTTTTACGAAATACCTTACTAGGATGTTGGTAAATGACAGTCTAGAGCATCCTGTAAAAGTATTGCACCTGGTGTGAAGTCATTTTCAAGAAAATGGTATTTTTGTATACATTGGAAAACCTAACTATTTTTCAACTACTGCTGCAACTTTACACTTTTTTTCAGTCCAAATTTTGTTTGCTAATGGTTACATGTTCATGAACGGATGCAGGCCAGCTAGACTGGTCCGCTAACCTTACAATTTTCTGGCATCTATGAATTGATCCATTTTATCTTTAGTGGAGTCAAGGAACCAGACTACTTGAACATTTTTGTTTTTCTTGGTTTTTCCAGCATTTTCGAACACAAAACTTCAAATATGTCAGTGTAACAATATTTGATCTATTATACTAACCCCTCAAATAGTTCATTTCTGGAAATTACAGCAAAAGCCAATGATGTACATTCCCTTTAAGCTGTATCTGGATGTACATTAGATTTAAGCCGTACATGCTGCGGGTTTACAAATAGATTTAGAAGCAATGAAATAATGTTGTCCTGCTTTATTTTAGAATGACTCAAATAAAAGTTTGAGAACTGGCGCTTATTTTTTTTTATAAATGAAGAAAGCATATCGTACTCAGATATTTACTGAAGAGCTATTTTTTTATAAAGGATAATGTATATTTTTACACAGACTTTTATTGAAATATTTCCCGAAATCACGGCATCGGATGCAGACATTGGCTTAATTTGTTGAGCTCCCAAGCACTGTAGGGTTTTTGGCATCATCGGATTTTGTTGCCACATATTCAAAGACGTACAACAATGAAAGCCAAAGGCAGATTTGACACTTAACAAATAAAGGAATCACCCATAAACATTTTACATGGGGCAGGATAAATTCCTGCGCATTGGGAATTTTGAGTTGAAGTTTTTTTTTCTGGTTATGGAACTTAAATTGCAATGTGGCATCGGAAGGGTTTATGTGAGACTTTGTCAAGACTGAAACATGTGATTTTATGTAAGACTAGGCGTAATTTGTATTATTACGAAATAAAAATATGGTACTCTGGTCTGTACAACACTTAATGAGCCATTTCTTTGATTGTGACCATTAGATCCAATGGTTAATCGAGGTGAGGGCTGACATTGATTTTAGGTTGTAATTCACGAACTTTGTATGAGTTTAGGCCTACAGCGTTCTCAGCAACTATCCACGTCAGTGACTCACAGATTTGTCAATTATACAGGGTGAGTCAATAAAGAAAATGACCTGAAGTATTTATTTGCCTCTTAAATATCAAAACAATGAAGCGTACATTAAACAAGCATGCTTTTTCCACTCATTTGAACAAAAAGATACTGAAATTGATCCATGCCATGATGTTTACTAAAACTTTTGCTTAAAGACTTAATTTTAATATTCTGCTAAAAGATTAAATTTGATGCGCTGTCCACGGAATGCCCTATAATAAAAGGAGTTATATTGTGTTATGTGAAAACCGCAGATTACACACACACATACATTCAGATATAAGTGAGATTTTGATCAAGACTGAAACAGTATTTTTACTGTCAGATTTTGTGTTTAGACTGTGAGGATTTTTTTCTGAAATATTGATGGTGATTTTTGGTCTGTTTTCCTTTGCAATTTTTCGGTCATTCTTGAAGGCAGGATATCACAATTTTGTATAATGTGTATTAAAACATAAATTAAGTAACACTTAATACAATTTATAGATGGCTGGTCATTCTATTTAGTGCATCACAACCCAACAAGAGTTTTGAGCTGTTGCTGGCACATATAGAAGAATTACACGTAACAAAACAGGAACTGAATCCTAAAAAGGCTATATAACAATGGAAATGCAAATCATAGGTACAATGGTGTTACCGCAAACCGAAACGATACCGATACTCGTGCGCCATGCAAAGCCTAAAATCTTTCACAATGGAAAACAAATGAAGCCTGTACATCCCAGACATACACAGAGATATATACGTGCAGCTTCATTATTGATAGTTGTGCCAGCAACAGGCCAGCAGCCATTTTGTGCTTGACAGAATCAATTTTTTTTACCGCCGCCACCCCACCGTCCACTCACAAAAAGTTATTACATTACGATCAGCATCACCCGGGGGTATATAAATGTATAGGAGTTCTCAAGCAGTTAACAAGGTGTAGATTTATAACAAGCAGCAAAGTAGAGAGAGGAAAGGTTAGAAAGATTAAAGTTAATCAATCGAATTGCATTAAGTATGAGATTAAAGTGAATGATTGGTAAAAGTTAAATAAAATATGATAAATAAAACTAACGACAATAATTACTTCAATTAAACCGTTTGGGTAGTTGACAAAGCATAACGTCAACAGGTCTTTAACCAATTAAAATTGTCATCTATTATTTTCTAACTATCGAGATGATACTAAACAAAAGACACTTGACCAAGCAATAAAGGTCAATAATCATATAAATCAGATTAAATGATATATTTATTCTGTGTATTAAAAAGCTAAATCAAAAGATGGGATAACTTTCATTGATTAATATTGTACAGGTTATTTTTTTTAGAAATACATGTATACAATAATGAAAAGGACTCCTTAACCCCAAAGTCATGCTGTAATTCAAATTGACTTACTTGGTATTAATGACCAAGAAATACATAAAATAAATTCATTACCCCATGCGACAAGACAGCTGGTAAAGAAATCAGGCTTCGACAAGTAGCAGAACTTTGTTTACGTTCGGCCAGAGCAGTTTATTGCCAGATAAAATATATTTAGTTGTGAACATAGCGCGCAAAATAATTTTAAATGCTACTAGTGAATAATATGTACTGAATCGCCCTATGTTTATTAAATTGAGCTAGCCACATATTTATATATTAATGCTTTCTCATTACATTTAGCTTTTAGCAGTCATGCGTCGAGAAATAGGTAATGCAATTATGTTGTCCTGGCTTTACACTAATTTTCACCAAATTAAGGTTAGAATGTTGGAGAACGGATGCTTAATTTTTATAGTAATTAATGAAGCAAATTATAAAGTTCTCATATATTTACCCAAGAGCTGTTGTATAATTATGGATAATAATATACATGTATATTAAACAAACTAATATTGCACCATTCACGAAATCACAGCATCGGCTGTAGACTTTGGCTTCATGTTTTGAGCTCCCAAATACTAGAGAAACTTGCTTGATCTGATTTTTCTTGGCCGCATATTCAAAGAATGGAATTTTACTATTATATATTTTACAGGGGCCATGATCAAATTGGGCATATGTGGAATATTGAGTTGATGATTATTTGTTCACGGTTCTGGATATGGAACCTATTGCAATGTGGCATCGAAAAGGATTAATATTTTGTGAGACTTTTTTTTTCTTTTAACAGAAAAGCACTGAAAAAGAGAGCAGTACCCACTTGTACCAAAGACGGTTTGCGCTCAAATCGAGCGCAGGCCCTTTTGTGAAAGGTCAACGCGGCCATGTCATACGGGAGTGGTTTCAGATGAAGGTGAGGCAATCCTGAGCGCTTGACGGCTGAAGTATTTTTCGGAGGTCTGGTCTACGTCATGTTGGCGCGATCAGGAAAATGAGTTCTTTGTTCAGGGTTCTGGAGCGCGCAGGCTTTGCCTCTCAAGGCGCAAAGGCCGCTCAGTTTTGGTTTTGTGTTCGCTTGAGAAAGTTGAAGATTTGTGAGCTCCCGTGTATAACGCTCCTTTTGGTGGAACAAACGGTCGGACAGCGATCCGCCCCACGCTTCGATTGACGGTGGAATACATCTAGCGGATAACTGGCTTTCGTTCCCGCAAAATTCACCGGACGACAAGGGAGCGAGAAATCACAGTAAGCGAGAGATAACTCTGCATGCACAGTGCACCGAGCAGACGAGATCAACGGGAGCCCTCGACTGAACACATACATTCGTCACACTCGAGACAGATCGAGCAGAGGTGAACGGGATGGGTAAGCGAGGCAGACCCAGAAATGTTCAGCTGCCCCCCAAGTGGGCCAGACGCGAGATTCCCACGGACAGTGGCCAACCAGAGACGGAGTCGGTGAGGGAGACGCGTGCAGCCACACCGGCGGCAGATCGGCAAACCAACGACGGCTACCCCGCCCCACAGGCCTCGCAAACCCCAAGCCCTTCAACGAGCGTAGCTACCGGTGCAGTTGGACTGATACCACCACCAGTCGGCCAGCAAGCCAGCGGCCTACTCGCCACGCCGCCGGGGTCGAAAATATACGGTCAAGCTGCGACCGGGGGACGGCTACTGCGGCGGAGAGCCTGGTCCGCCCCTTTGTTCAGCAACCTTACGGACGGCTCACAGCCCCACCCACATCGCTCGTCCAAGGACGGCTACTGACGACGGCAGCGAGCCCGGCGCCAACCGGTGGTCAGCAATTCGGCGACAGTTCGACAGCAACCGTCAACGTCAACGTGCCGGGTGAGCAGACCCTGTTACCATATACGGGTATTCAAGGGGGGCAAAATCCCAACACGTCTTGGGGGTGGGGATGGGCATGGGCGGCGGTCAGGGCGTGGCCGGTAATCCGGGCACTCCACAGGTATTCCCGCCACCTTCCCAAATCTTGCCTGTCACTAGTACCATCGGTAGTGGTAGTAGTAGTACAATGCCCGGCCCAGTCGGGTCGTATGTCGCCACACCGCTTTCACCGCGTGGGGAGTTGCTAGGCGCATCGGTCCCACAAAATATCAAGGAAAAAATTTGGAAGGGCGAGTTTGTAGAGCTAGGCCTATTGGTTAACACTAATAAGCAAAGAACCAGTTTAGGCAGTTTCAGCATTGGGGCAGGGTTGACAGACGGGGACCAAGGCGATTTGGCATTAGTGCAGATCGGGCGGGCAGAACATTGTACTGCGTCAAGCCGAGCCCAAGCGCAGAATTTGGTCCATTGATTCGTGGACTGACGCGTTTTTGGTGTTCAGTAGTATTTATCTCCAGGCAAGACCGGATTGTGCATTGTCCCTGTTGAAGTAGTGCAGTACCATTAGATCTGCCGCTTTTCGGTACGCGGGGTTTGGGTGGCGCGAATATGATGTCGAGTTTAGGTCTCGTATGCCAGGGAGTAACAGAGCATGGGAGGCGATCGACGGGGAACTATGGCTGTTGTATGTCGTAGGGGGCGGTCAGCTCAAGTCCAATTTCACAGGCATGACAGGGGGAGGAGCAAATAAGTCGGCATTTCAAGGGCAACGGCCCAGTACCCAGTTGAAAAGTAAACCAAACTACTCAGGGGGCCACAGACCTGCAAAGCAGCTCGGGCACTGCTACGAGTTCAATAATAAAGGGGTGTGCGCGCGAACAGCTTGTAAGTTCAAGCACTGCTGCTCCATCTGTGGGGCGACCAGGCATGGGAGATTGTCGTGCAATTTCAACTCTCAAAAACAACCCAAAACTAGCAGTGGTAAGGGACCAGCCCCAACAACCCCAAAATCCGAGAACACACAGTAGCTTGCCACATCCTGCCGAGATTACTAGGCGATTGCCAGGGGGTCACATAGGTTCGTGCAGTTTAGAATTAGCGCCTACTCCCATTAAGAAACACAATTTGATAACACTCCTTGAGTTATATCCGGACAGACAGACAGCGCAATTTCTAGCACGGGGTTTTACTGAGGGGTTCAAGCTAGGTTACTATGGGCCTCGGTTACCGGTCGAATTCCCCAATTTGCAATCAGTGACATCCAATCCTGCAACGGCCCAGCATAAAATAGACAAAGAGTTGGAGTTAGGTAGGATTGTAGGTCCGTTCAATAGCCGTCCCTTAGAACATTTGAGGGTAAACCCCTTACGTTTAGTGCCAAAGCATACGGCAGGGGAGTATCGTATGATACACCACCTTTCTTATCCGGAGGGCTACTCAGTTAATGATTTTATCACCCCGGAAAACTGCATAGTACAGTACAGCAAATTCGATGATGCGGTGGAATTAGTTGCACAAATAGGGCAGGGCGCCTCGCTAGCCAAGGCGGACATCAAATCAGCATTTAGGTTGTTGCCGATTGCCCCTCAGGATTTCGAATTATTGAGGATGAAACTGGACGGCAAATACTATGTAGACAAATGTTTACCTACGGGTGCGCGGTGTGCACCGGCTTTCTTTGAAAGGTTTTCGACCTTCATCGAATTTGTGGTTAGGAGAAATACCGGGTCAGAGGGCATTGTCCATTACATGGATGATTTTCTGTGTGTAGGCAAGGAGGGTAGTGACGCGCGGTCGTGTAGATCGCTCTTAGTTGAACTTAAGGCCAGCTGTGAGTTCCTGGGCATTCCCCTGGCACCGGAGAAATCCGAGGGCCCCGCCAAAAAGTTGACATATCTTGGGTTAGAAACTGACGTCACTTGCATGCAGGTTAGGGTGCCGCCGACAAAATTAGTCGATATTAACCGTAAAGTACGCAGGGCGCTTCGGTCGGCCACTTTGTCGGTCACCGAGGTGCAATCCCTGATAGGTTCCTTGAGTTTCTTATGTCGTGCAGTCAAACCGGGTAGGGCTTTTCTACGGCGGTTTATAGACATGTTGAAAGAGCGAAAACGAACCAAACAGCAGGTACAGTTATCGGCGGGCGCCAAGGCGGATCTTGCGATGTGGCAACAATTTCTAGAATCCTTCAATGGGACGGGGATAATAAGGGCCCAGTGTTGGACGACAAATCAGGACATTAGGCTCTTTACTGATGCTAGTGGGGGGATTGGATACGGAGGATACTTTCAGGGCAAATGGTTTAATGGTAGATGGCCAGCAATGATCTTAGAAGGTGACTACTCGATTGCATGGAAAGAAATGTTTCCTATAGTGGCCGCAGTAACAATTTGGGGTCTAGAGCTAGCGGGGAAACAAGTCGCATTTTTCACTGACAATATGTCTGTGAAGTACATAGTTCACAAGCAAACGTCGGCATGCCCCAAAATCATGTCGCTAGTGCGGCATTTTGTGTTGACTTGTCTTAAGTATGACATTTCCTTTAAGGCGGTGCATATCGGGACAAAACAGAACATCATTGCCGATTCATTATCTCGTTTGCAGTTACACAGGTTCAGACAAGCGGCACCGTTTGCAGACCAAAAGCCAGCAACTTTGCCAGCATTTCTATGGAGGATTTAGCTAATGAAACCCATAGGCTAATTTCCAGGTCATTAGCCCCTAGCGCCATAGCATCTTACCAGCGAGTAATCGCCACTTTTCAGAAGTTTCGTATAAGTACGCGTTTGTGCCGGGCCTGGCCAGCCACGACACAGCAAGTTATCGCTTTTGTGGCAGCTCTGTCTCTAAAAGGACTTGCCCCATCCACACTTGCCCTGCACGTATCAGCTCTATCCCTAGTACACAAAAGTCATAATTGGGATGACCCCACTCACCACTTCCTGATAAAAAGAATGCTAGAGGGACACAAAAGACTCACGGGGGCACCGGACAATAGACGGCCTATCACGTGGGATATCGTAAGACAAATCGTGCCGACTTTGCCGGCAGTATGCACAACTGCATCTGAGTGCGCACTTTTCAAAGCTGCCTTTCTGCTCGCCTACTTTGGATTGTTACGGGTGGGGGAGTTTACCGTCGCGTCAAAAGGGGCCCGTCCGGGCGGGTTCTAGCCATTACGGATATTGACTGGGCCCCGGGCACAGCACTTTTGGTTTGTATTCGATTCTCCAAGACCGATCAGTGTGGGCGGTACAACAACACTCCGTATCATTGAAGGCCCCAGAGGATTGTGCCCTCTGGAGGCAGTAAAGCATTATGTGGGCTTACGACCGGCGGTCGGGGGCCCTCTTTTCTGTCACGCAGACGCAACCCCCCTCACTCGCTATCAGTTCAAGGCGGTGTTACATAAGGCTTTATGTAACGCAGGTTTCCCATCCCAGCGGTTCGGGACCCACTCATTTAGAATTGGGGCGGCCACCACAGCAGCTTTGAATGGGGCCTCAGCAGGGGACATACAAAAGATGGGCCGGTGGCGCAGCGACGCCTTTCATTCATATATCAGGGTACAGAAAAGGTGATCACGAGACAGGCCTGTGTTACCATGCAGTGATCGACGATCATCGGATACTAAGATATCAAAAATGGGGTTTGTTTCAAAGGCGTAGTTTCTCATTGGTAAATAAAGTTGTGGGTTGCATTTTGGAATGGGTACTTCAAAAAATTCTTTTGTGGTTTAATTCATACAGGGTACCGAGGATATGGCTCAGCGGGGACAGCCTCATCCGCCAAGCTAAAGGCCGGGCGATGGCTACAGGAACGGCGAGC
Organism: Patiria miniata; assembly: GCF_015706575.1. Taxonomy (NCBI): domain Eukaryota; kingdom Metazoa; phylum Echinodermata; class Asteroidea; order Valvatida; family Asterinidae; genus Patiria; species Patiria miniata. The sequence goes on from NW_024037061.1 coordinate 18,225,461, forward strand.
TTGGGCACAGTACAGAGATCCACTGGTTGGGAAGAAGCGGTGCATTACTTCAAGACTTTTCACCGAACTTGAACTTGACTCTTGCAAACGCACCCGGCCCCTCGTGGTTGTTACCATTCTTTCCTGAAAGCCTTCAAGGGAGTGAGGAAGTCATTTAATTAATATGCCAGACGTCAGCGTTATCAGTCGCAAAATACATCGCTGATTTTTCATCCAGTATTGTGACGTCACAGTTAGCACTGATTCCTCAAGGGTGGGGTTCACCTGTCCGAGGTAATTGCGGTAATTGTTAACTGAGGAATTTGTTAATTCACGACTTTTCAGTTGCACTCCTGGCAACACACCCCACATAAAATGTGGCCGCACTTGGGCTAACCAGCCCGTTTGGACCTTACCAGTGGATCTTAGGCACATACCTAACATTAAGAAAAACAACCTGGCACGAAAAGTGTCAGTTCAGTCAGGCAGATTTGCCCAAACTCGTCTACTTGTAGCCAAAACAAGAGGCAGACCTAGAGCTTTAAATTTTTGTTAACTCACCCAGGCGTTAAACGAAAAAGAAAGGGAAAAAAACCATAAAAGAAAGAAAAGAAAAAAGAAAAAAAAACCCCGAGAAACACAGTATTAACCCCATTGTGAAGGTTGTTTTACAGCAAAAAGAATTGCTGAGCTTGACGAGGGTGACGTGTCTGTCGCCAGATTGATTGAGTTTAAGCAAAGTTTCAAGCACAGGTTGAAGAAAGTTTCGTTAAAAACATAGTGTGATGTAGGAAAATAAGTACGTAGCGTGTGTATGTTAATTAAGAAGTGTGTGTAAATACGTAAAGTAGTGTTTTCAGCTGTATGTAATTTGTAAGCTACATGTACTTGCCCGGGTTATTGCCATTGGTTAAAGAGATGCTAACATGATAGCCAATTGTTTATGGTTAAGTATTGCCGCTAGTTGGGGACGATAGTGGTGAACGGGCGACCACAAAAAAAAAGAAAAAAAAGAAAAGGTGTTTGGTTGTATGGATGGTGTAAGCCCAGGGAGGGAGAGGTGAGATTGTCCATTTGTCAAAGTTTGATTGTGAGGGTCAGCACAGACGGACGAGCGACTATCGCCAGTGCTGGCTTAATACGTCCATCATCCTAACGGTGATGATGGATCATGTGATCCACCACCCCTCCCTCCATGGGCTCTTGTGCTGCCGATAAGTGAATTATCCACAGCACAGCGGTAATTATCAGCTTGTGTGAAGCAATTTTGCGCTTCGATTTGTTGTGAGAAGCGGTGGCGCTTCTAAAAGCATTGTGCTTATGTGTATGGATATCCATAGTCCCTTGGGACCCGTTATGCGATTGCGCATTTCTTGTTTACTTGATTGATGTACCTTGATGTAATGGTTTAAACATTAGTATACAGGCTGTATAACTAGTGATGTTAATTAATGCTTGCTGAATTTGACTATTTCAAGCGAATAAATTGGTACCGTATTGACCACAGTGCTGTTTGTCCGGTGTGACTCTTCTCACAAAGGAACGTTAATCATGATACATTGTGAAGAAAGATAACAAATTATTAAGAAAGTTATGTGTTCTTGAGCAGAATGCCTTGGTTCCTGTTGTCGCTGGATGACCAACATCTGGCAGGCTATTCCATACTGGGACCATTGCAGGAATGAAGGAATTTGTATTTTTACCAAATTAAAAAAATAAATAAAATGGTACTCTAGTCAGTACATTACTGTACAACACATGAGCTTCTTCTTGTAATGTGACAATTAGATCCATATTGGTTGGTGTAGGTGAGGGCTGATTTTGATGGAACAGTCCACGGTAGCGCACCTCTCTCAACTTCTCTGCGATAAATAAATATAGATTCCAGATCGTTGACTTGATTTAGCTGGTATGGCTTGTTAAACCCCTTCCATTGACTTCAACAACACTTCGCTTCAAGTTATACACTGTTATATTTTTCTTTAAAAAGATGTTTAAGCTTTAGGTTGTAATTCAAACACATTGTATGAGTTGAGGCCTATATCGTGCTCTACCAAGCACCGCCTGGCAGACGAGGATTTCAGCTTTGTTCGACTACTCACCATTCCACTCCAAGAACTCGCCCATCACCGAACTCACCTGGACACCCAGATCCGCAAACTCAAAACTGCAATCGCAAAGAACGAACCGCCACCATACTTGGCAAACAAACTGCGACCACCATATTTACCGAGAAGCTCAATCTACACAAGCCCGAATTTCAAGCCAATTAGGACTGGATCAACAAAACATCAGCCATCACGCTCATCAAGCTAACGCTGCGAAATCTCCAACAACAGAAGGACACCAACCGGGCGAATCTCAAGACCAAGCAAGAACAAGCTATCGAACAAATCAAGGGGCATCTCGTCGAGTACCAAGACATCGTAACGGCCTTGAAGATCTTTCGCCACTTCCTTAGCAGGAAGCAACCAACCAAAGGACAAAAGAGAAAACGGTGCATAAATCACCAAGTCAACAAAGACACAAACGGCTCTATTCTCAGCCATCACATGCTCAAAAAAGAGATTTAATCCGTGTCTGACTCTAGAATCCCTATCACATTATGGCAAATAGAAAACTAACCAAAAACTACAAGGCAAATAAAAACCTAGCTAAACCTAAAAGCTATACCCACCACTACTGACAAAACCACCGAGTAAATAAAACCCAATCCCGAGCTACTTTGGCTAAAAACAAAAACAGTTATACTGAGAACGTGTTATATTCAACTTATCATCCCCCTCCACATCAGAGAGAATAGCCCGGCCTGCACGATTAAAGTTTTAAACTTTGTTCCCACTCCGGCCAAACCCACCCAATGCTCACTCATTGATAGTATTAATCACTTTCAAAGACAAATGGAACTGCATACTTCATGCGAAACAAACCCCTCAAACATACAAAGACCATTCAAACCTTTGTAAGGAGCTTTCCAAATTCTCCTTCCTACTGGAAGAACGAAAATACAGTCACTACAATCATATGTCAAACCATCATTGTTACTTTCATTATCATCATCAACGGGTTCACTCTCATTTACACCCAACGGTCACACACCAAACTATGGACTACCCCGGTTCTTCGGAATCAATGCGGCTGATGAGTCCTGGATTGGACGAAAATGCATTCCTGCTCGCTCCAAAGGAAATGAAATATTTTTCTAATGTCCCAAACAATCCTTCACACCAAAGGATCAACCCACTATATAGGTCCCTCGAAAACATGTCGTTAATTTCCTAGCCCAATCCTGACAGGCTGTTTCATGCTGAAAAACATTGCCGGAATAAAGAAACTTGTATTATTACGAAATTATATTTTTTTTAAATGGTAATCTAGTATTCTCATTAGCGAACAACACGTGTGAGCTGCTTCTTGGAATCAATCAATTTTTGGAGCTGTCCATGGAATGCCATTATGAAGCTCTTGTGTCGTGTGAGAAGTTGAACCTCATATTACACACATACACTCAGATACAAAACTGAGACTTTAATTTTTTTTTGTCAAGACTAAAACATTATTTTTACTGTCAGATTATGTTTTTAGACTGTGATGTTTTTTTTTCTGAAATAATGATAGTGAGTTTTGTCCGTTTTCCTATGCAAATTTTCGTTCTTTCATAAAGGCAGAAAAACACCCTTGTTTCATTGTGATTGAACAGTAAATGATCATTGGTGGACAGCTGCATTTTGTGGTGTTTGTATTAAAATGTATATAAACTTGTGAACATACGTACAGGGTGGTAAAAAAAAGGACACCCACTTTTGACTTATTTTAAATATTTTTTCACATAGTACTTAAGTATAGGCCTTTAACCATGCATGGTGAAAAAAGCTTTGTAAAAGTCGCAAAAATAGTGATATATAATTTGAATACAAGTCTCCAAAATTAGTCTTGTCCACGGGTTATTCTTTGTAAATTGGACGTTTTCGTAGTTTATAAAAATTAAAAACCTTCCCACCATGACATATTCATGTCAGTGTTAAGATTATCTACTTAATGAGCTGTCGGCTTAAGTTCATTGTTGCATAACATTACATAACATAATCAAATGTCATGCCCTTTCAAATAAAGCTTTTTTTTAAAATAGGTGAAAATTGCTGTCAAATGTGGGTGTCCTTTTATTTGAACCACCCTGTAATACGCAAATCACGTGAAATGTTCACCGTTAGCCTACTAGTCAATAATATGTACCTAGGCGCTCTATGTAATTTTAATATATTAAATGGAGCGAGCAGCATGTTTTTTTTTTTAAATATTCCTTTTCCCATCAGGTCCTTTTCTTTTTGACTCACCCTGTAGGCTGTATGTACACAGTAGGCCTATTCACTTTGGTTTTGCTAACTATCACATGTTGCAAATGACAATATCTCCCGAAGACAAGCTGATGTTTGAACAAAATTGTTTGGGTTTTTTGTTGTTGTTTTACTATAAGGAATCATTGTTTGATCATCCGTGTCAGTCATTGTTTTTTGGTATCAGAACACAGTCTGTATGGGGCAAAACCTTCATTTTGGTTTTGCTTGGGGTATGCTGCTAAAAGCCGAGTTCCATTGATTTCAATTCTTGGACGCCTTCTATATCACAGCGTCCTTTAGTATTACAATACATATTTTGGGGAAAGGATATTAAACCTTGAAATCAGGACATCACGTGCATTTTGATTATTCTTAATATTTCCTTTTCCATCGCAAAGTTCGTTGGGCAGACCCTTTATGGAAGGTTTAAAATTTAAAGAATGTTTTGATTCTGATCGCCCTCAATTGAGGTCAATAAAGAAATTCAAAACTTGTACCGTTATATTAGTTGTGAAGAGTTTTTGTCATGCCTCGATGATATGTCCAAGGTTACAAAGAGTCCAGTACTGAGAGAGAGAGAGCAATTCAGATTTGATTTGAGAGTAAACACTTTATTGATACAATTCTAAAATGGCGCGGCCCACTCTTTTCGACCCCAGAGGGCGCTATGCAAATAGACTGTGAACGCAACACACGACAGAGTAGTATAGGATCTAAGAAACCGTCACATGTTCTGTGCAGTCTTACAATTCCGTCCAGGTTGTAGCTCGAGACTCGAGGTATAGGGGCTGGGGCCCAGTCGACGACCTATGAGCCTGCGCCTTTCAGTTTGGCTCGTCCCCACAGCATCGCGCGCTCTAGCCAAAGACGCTGATGATACGAAACAGAGTTAGAGTCATAAAGATTGGAACATATATTTTGAATAACGGAATGCGTTTCTGAAAAACGGACGTGTATTAAATCTAAGACATTTTCTAACAGATGCCATTTCGATACATCGAACATGTATTTTTACCAGCCGAATGCATTTTCCAAAACCGAATTTATTTTTATGAACCAAACATCTTTTCGATTCGAATGCATTTCTCAATAACCGAATGAAATTGTACAAATAAACCCAACATGTCTATAAAAATGTGTTCAGTTTTGCAAAATGCATTTTGGTGGTAAAATTCATGTTCGATATGTTTCGAAGTACATTGTTTTAAAATGCATTGGATTTAAACACACGTTCGATTTTTAGAAACACATTCTGTTGTGTTCTGCTTCGTATAATTGTCCTGTCACAAAAACTTATGAATGAAAAGTACGCCTAATATAGCATTGAGGGTACGTCACTTGTATTGTACACTCAGCTGCAAGTGCATTCCCTGCGCATTATGGGTGGTCGCTCACGTACGAAAGGGATGACTAGTTAGGGCACGGGTTTTATAATAATGTATCCAATGAAAGCTCAACTAAATTAGAGGTTACGGAACTTTTTGTATCCCCTGCCTGTTTAAGAGCCATGGCGTAGTGAGAAGCAGACCCTGCAGGGGAAGCAAATGCTTTATTTAGAAAACAAATGCTTTATTTAGAATAGTGACGTATGGTGGTGCGCAATAATAATCGTCTGACAAACCCAGTCGGTATGCGCTTTGCTCACAGTACGACCTGCCAGTCAGTGACGTTAGTCGGGGAAACAGGAGCACTCCATATCGTAAGGTAAAACGATTGGCGTTTGTTTTCACTTTGTTTTGCCTCTGAAGGAAAAGCGGGTCCTTTTCCGCGCCTTGCGAGAGAGGCAGTCGTTTTCAGTAGATGTTTTTTTTACCGCTCAACCATACGGAGTGGAACCTCTGAATACATTTGCTTGGACTCTGTGGACTCTGGGCTTTTTTACGTTTCAGAGGTCATGTTTGAAACACTAGCAAGCATTAATGAATCACACCGACAGACGGACTGAATGATTAAATTAATTAATTAATTGATTAATTGATTGAATTACAGAGAATCCAGAGACACTTTTTGTAACGATGACTACCTACGTGGCTGTGACTCAGCCTGTCGGCCAGCAGCAACTGGTAAGCCAGTCAGCAACTTTCCCAGAATACATCAGTTGCTCACTCACAGACTAATTCTGAACGTTCAGTAAACATGTAGCGACAAGTGAAATCAAATGGGCCCTATATATTGTGGGCTGAGTAAATCACGGTTTATATCAGTTAAAATATGTTTATTATATAAGCCATCACTCTTTTGAGATAATCATGTTTTGAGATTTAGGGTGCCTTTACATTGTAATCAGGTATTCTGTTATGCAGTTTTTCAACGCCGTCGCCATATTGCAATACCTTGTACCAGTTTGTACAGGCAAGCTGTACACGACTGCTGGTCTTCATACATGACAACACACGCACAAAGAAAGTTTGTGTTTGGTATTTGCAATGTCATGTACGTATTGCTATTATTCATATGGTAATTTAAGCACGAGAAAAATAATAATTTTGCCTACCTCAAGGACATGTTCTGTGTCGCGGGAGTGTGTTGCGCGAGTTCACAAGGGGAAACACTAATGACTTTTTATTTGTTGGTTTTTTATTGCAATTATACGAAATATGTTTTTATGGTGTTGACTGTGTTAGGCCAAAAAAGTCTCCGGTTTCTGGTATGGAGCTTGCCCCAAAAGTGGTGCTGCGGCGCGGCTTTTTTTCCCTTGGTTTTTTTTCTTCAAATGTCGGCTGATGACTGATGTCGGCTGCAAATGGTGCCAGACTTAATTTAGTGCAAAATATATGGGAGTCCAGAGAGGCCACATGAAGCTTATACTCGATCGTAACCCCATCTAAAAACACGTTAAAATTATGCAGCAGCAGGATTCCAGTCAAACCAGTGAGTTTGGCGGTTTTGAGACATCATCTTACATTGACAAAAAAAAAAAACTTTTTCATATTGCCGACGCGCATGGCTACGGCGACGCGCGCGCATACCAGAAACCGGAGACTTTTTTTCTGGTCCTTATGTTGTGAAGCATTCTTGTGTTTCCTTTGAATGTAGTCTGTGGCTGCAGGGCCGATTTGAATTTAAGTAATGCATTTGTTCATGTTATGCAAGGCTGTCTTTATGAGTCAGCCACTGTACTGTACTCGGCGCAGTTGGTCTAGAGGCGCCGTCGACAACGCCCAACTTTTGCTGTTCGCTTCACGATATAATCTTATGTTCAGTTGAGTAGTCAGTAATAAATTATTTGGACCCAGAATTGGTCTCCGTATTTACATTTCCTTGAGTTTTGTCCTCGTCGATCCCGGTAGTGTTTAGCAACACAACACTTATACAAAATATCAGAAATTCCTTTTACTATCATCAACACTATCATAACACCCGTTTTTCACTCAACCCTTACCGTCCTGTATCAATCCCAAGGTGTCGATGCAACCAGCTCCCGTTACTTTCAGCACGGTGAACCCACAGCCTCGAAGCGGTGCCTGGAAGGGTATTCTATGGACAGGAATAATTCAAGTGGTTTTGGGTTCCTTGACAACCATTCTGGGGATTGTCACACTGACAGTATTTGGCCCTGTGTTCATGTATCTTGACGTCGGATCCCCAGCTTGGTGCGGAATCTTGGTAAATAATTTAAACAATATTCAATAATTTTATGCCACTATAAGTCTTGTTTATTGGCAGCTGCTGATTGCTTTTTGTTGGGGTGCTTGTTGGTTTTGTTAGTGTTTCGTTTGTAGGGGTTGTAGGGGTTGTTTGTGGGGTTGTTTGTTGGGCTCTTGGCTCGGTTGTTCATTTTGTTGGTTCTACTGCCTCATGATATCATACTGTTACTGAACTTTTTTTAGCATCGAAACTGTTGTTTATTTCGTTTACCTCAGTACACTGAGTCGTGTTCTGAAGGTTATGAAACAGAGGCTCGTCTGTTAACCGGAAGGTTTCGTCGTACAATGAAAGAGGTTCCCCCGATGCAATAGACACTGCTATTTTGTGTACACATAGAAGGCTAAAAGTTGTCTCCTCTCTAAAGGCAGGTGTCGGATGCCTTGCTAATGATGAAAGACGGCATGACTGAAAAATGAAACATTAATGAAATTGTCAAACCTTCAAGCACTATAACCTCAAATTAAAGGGGACAACATTTTGTCCCTTTGTTGTACAGGGTAAGTCAAAAAATTGGAACCCAACCCCCCAAAATATATTTCACATCCAACAAAATATGTGGCACCAAAAATAGTAATGACTGGAAAGCCAACATTATAAACTACTTTTAGATGAAAACATTACAGAGTTGCTCAATCCGTTCAAAGAATATCACTAATTAAACGCAATGACCCTAAAACCGGTTCCGTCCAAAAATATATATATGAAGTGATTTCAGTACTGTGATTTCCTTCACAGCATGATGAAGGGAGTTCGATCCCAAACTAAATTAGGATAAGTGTGTTGGAACTTGGAGGCTATCTAGATGAATTACACAGCATCACCAGATAACTTCAACAATTAATGGAGAATTTATTCAATCATCAGCAGAATCAAGTTACAAGCATACATCAGCAAATCAGAGTACAAAAGATCCCGTATGGTAAAGATCAGGATGAAAAAGATCCAGTAAAGATCAGGATGAAAAAGATCCAGTAAAGCTCCCCAGGTGCAATAAATGAAAGTCTCAGTAGACCGCGCCTACATACTGCCACAGATTCTGGAGGCACCCACCTTCCCGCTCAGCACATGATTATGCTGGCAAACAGCAAAGGAAAGGTGAAATCTCACCGAAAAATTCCCGGCTACAAAAATAGGTTACTGCATGCCGACCAAAAATTGGAAGACAAGCAGTGCCTGTTTTGCGCGCCCCCACACGATGTGGACACACCACCAAGCGTCTCTAAAATATTATTGCACCCTCCACAAAATGCTGTTACGGATTAATTACACCCGTAAATTATATGATATGCTCAAAGGAACTTCCACTTACACATAATTGTTGCTCTTATACAATCATAAGAAGAAAACCTTCTAAAAACTACGGACCTACTTGTCTCTAGAGCGAAGGGACATTAAGTTAACAAGTGCCACATTTGCATAGGTCACACGTAAACAACAACATAGGTCAATCTAAATATAACCCTTTATCCGGGGAGCCGGACAGTGGATGGAGGTTACGTGCCCCCACACATATATAATTGTTCTGATTGTTTGGAACAACAAAGAAAATGATACAAATTTGTATTTAAAAAAACGGGCCTCCAAAAGGACTTTGTTATTGTTTTTGTTACTTTTAAACTGAGACTTTATCGTTGGTGATGTTTGACGACGATCGTGACGGCGATTCTTGTTTTGAAATTGCAATGTTGGACGAAAGAGGTTTTAGGGTCATTGTGCTTAAATGGTGATATACTTTGAACGGATTGAGCAATTTCAGTAAATCTTTTCATCTAAAAGTAGAATATGAAAGTGGCTTTTCAGTCGGCTTTATTTTGGTGCTACTTTTTTTTAAATATGAAATTTTTTTTTTTGGAGTGTCTTTTTGACTCGCCCTCTGGTTTGTTATATTTCGAAGGGCAATTTAAATTTAACCTTGATTTTTTTTCTACAGTTCTATGTAGTCGCTGGAATCTTGGGGACATTGTCTGGATGTAAGAAGAGTTCCGTTGTGGTAAGCCATTGTTAGTGGTTTGCCTCCATATTTGGCAGTGTGGGGTTCGGGTGTTTCTTCCTTGAACTTCCAGGAAGGGAGGAGTTTATTTAAATCTTTAATAACAATAGGCATAACAAGGACAGAGATAAGTGGCGTGCCATGGGAGAGGCCTTTGCCCAGCAGTGGGATGAAACAAGATGATGATGATGATGATGATAATGCAATTATGGCTTATCCAAGGGCCACTTAAGTTAATGTACATATGCATGTCGAATTACAGCTATAGACAAACAAATTTTCCAATTTTTTTTTTAAAAAGTGTGATTTTTTTCTGCACAGGCTATCGGCTACATGGTTATGTCCATCTTGGCTTGTCTGGCTGCGTGCTGCGTCATTGGTTTTGGTGCTTACATGATGGCATTCGTCAATTCATTCTGCCGACCTAGGGGCACGTTCTTGACTGACCTCTGTGATTTGAAGGTTGGTAGAACGTAATTCTAGACGTAAAACGCGGAGAGATAGCTGCAATGTCAAGAAAACGGAAGTCATGTGCTTTAACACACTGGGGATGTGAAAATCAACACCAAGGGCGGCACTACCCTAGCTGTGAGAGAAGAATTCATAATGGCCCCCACATCAGCTCAACAGACAAGGACGGTAAGGAAAGCACAGGCTTGGAAGGCTTGCCAAAAACCTCAAGAAGATCTGGAGGTCTATGATGCCGGATAAACTCAAACGAGCTCTATTCCGTGCATCCGTGGAGTCCATCCTACTCTACGGCTCTGAGGCATGGACTCTTATTACAAAGCAAGAGGCTCGACTCGATGGTTCCTGTATACACTCGCATGCTGAGGATGGCTCTAGACGTGAGTTGGAGAGACAAAGTCGGGAATGAGGTGCTCTATGGCAACCTGCCAAGGATCTCTACAACTATCAGGACTAGGCGTCTGTGATTGGCCAGTCACTGCGTTCGGCATCCAGAGATAGCTGCAAGCCAACTCATCCTCTGGGAACCCACTCATGGAGTAGCCTCTCGAGGTGGGCATACGCTTACCTACATGGACCAACTGCGTCGTGATAATGGGCTAGCCTCGGCAGCCGAGATCAGTACGGCCATGGGAGACAGTCATGTGTGGCGTGCCTTTGTTGCAGTCCGACAAGAGTCGACTTGATGATGAAACGCAGAGAGAAAAATAATTTATTTAATTACCGCCCGGATCGGTTCTCTGACACCAATAGTCTGCAAATTGCCGGAAAGGATTTTGTCCATCAAATTCTGGATCATTGTCAACACAACGGACTTTTACCTTACCCCCCCCCCCCCCCAGCTTGCCTTATTCCAGGGACATCAGACGGAATGGATGGAATATCTTTATTTGCAAGAGTTTCAGCTGAAGATGTCATTTCCTGAGACTTTAGCCGTCTATTTGACACAATCTGTCATAACACTCTTGTTAGGAAACTTCAGCTGTGTTATGGGTGTTGCTCTTGACTGAATTAAGTTGTTTGTTGAGTTGTTTACAAGGAACCTACCGAAGACGGGGTCTACCCGATTTTCCCCAATTCCTATGTTCCCTAATACCGATGGTCCCCCAAATCCCTAGGGTTAGGGTTACGGCTAAGGTTAGGTTTATAGATTTTGGGGAACATAAGTATGCACCCCGCAGTCTGGCTACATCAAGGATCGATCGTTGGTGCACTATACTCTTTGTTCTGTGTACCAATGATCTCAATCTTCATCTTTCGTTTCATCTTGTGCAATACGCATCAGACGATACATGCCTGTTTTGAAAAAAATTTCTCCACGTCCTCAGTTCATGTTATCACAATTTTTAATTTTAAAAGATGCAAATTAAGATTAAAATATAAAAAAACCTTTTTCTTGCCTTCGTCAATTACGAAGGGTTGTACTTTTTTTTTTTTTTACAGCTATTCGTTTGTTAGCGAATCCTTCACCGTAGATTTTACTCTTGAGATACTAGATTAATTATTGAGAGTCATGTTAACACTGCTTTATATTTGAAATTAAAAGAAAACAGCGATTTGTGATTCAAAGAATCAACACAGTTCAAACTAACCTAGATGTTTACAAAGAGAAAATTACGTGCTGCAAAGATATGCAGGCTTCAGGTTATATGTAAAATATGTGTTGAAGTGTGGGATACTCTTAGTGAATATGATGTAACTAATGCGTATCTGTTGCAATGATTTTATGCAGGCGGCTGTCAATGGTGTTTATGGTACACTGATAATTCTCGCCTTAGCGGAGTTTGTTGTCGCCATCGTTGGTGCTAGCATGACATGCGGTCCACTCTGCAATGGTGGATCAACAACCCAGACAGTGGTGCGTACCATGATGTTGTGACAACAAGTATAATCAGCGGGGTGGAACTTTTTTAAAACTGGGTGCATCACCAAAAGGGGCACTTGCTCAGCAAACGTGCATCTTCCGTCGTTTATTTGTTTGTTTTATTTTGTTAATGGGGGGGGGGGGGGGGGCACATGCTAAAATGTCGACATTTTTTTCACCGGACACTTGGCCTCCGTAAAATCAAATAGTAGAAGGGGGTGGGGACTGATACCATCTTCCAAAATAGGGCACATTCATGTCCGTAAGAGGGGCACATGGCCCTGACCCCCGGTTCCGACGCCACCTGAGTATAATATCCTCTGTATCTGCATTGTTTTGAATCTGCAGCAGTTAGTGGCCTGAAGTTTCGACCCTAGCAGAGTCTTTCACGCACGTTAGCAAAATCGTGCAATAGTAGGCACTTCATTAGGCGATGATATATTTGAAGAAAGTTTCCAATGAATTGTATTTTTTCTTGATGATAACAGATCCAATACCAAGAAAGACTCTGCTAGGGTCGAAACGTCAGGCCACTAACTTTTTTTTGCATTTATACCATAGGTCCTTTTGGTTGGTAAGCAGTTTGCAAAAGCTAATTCTATTTTTCAAGTCAAATTTATGAGTAAGGGGAAAGGCCTTTGTCACAAATAGCTTACTGTGAGTTGACGTGAGACATGCCTTGTGATATAGCTTGTCAAGGACGTGTGACGGCTCGTGACGTACAAACGGAGAAATAGACTAAGTCAGTGGCTAGTGAAAAAGTTCTGTGTCCTTTTCTTTAATTAATGTTACAGGCTAAAATAAACATTCAGATATTAAAGTAAATGACTCATAGATTTGCCTGGGAATCAAGAATTGGTCACTAGTAGAGAAAAAGAAGTGAAATGTTGAAATAAAACTTGTTAAACAAACGTGTTTCGGATTGTTAAAAGAGTTTTCGCGATAATTTTTTGTTTCTTCAGATTATGGGGTCAAAGACAATTACACGCACGTTAGCAAAATCGTCCATTAGTAGGCACTTCATTAGACGATGATATATTTGAAGAAAGTTTCCAATGAAATGTATTTTTTCTTGATGATAACAGATCCAATACCAAGCTGTTCCACACGTGGTGGCTGCTCCTCAGCCCCAGGGTCCGGTCTTGTACAACATACCCACTGGCCAGCCACAAGTTGGTAAGAGAAACATCTAGATGTCAGTTTTGAATACTTTAAGGTACAGTAATATTGATCAGATATTAAAGTAAGAGGCTTTTGGTCTCTTCAGTGCAACATTGTGCCTCGTTTTTAAAATTTTCACAATATCAACCTTGGGTAAGCTGTTTTCCCCTTAGTGTTAATAGAGTGCAAACCACCCTAATCTGGTCGTCTCATCATTAAAACATAATTCTTCCATGTCCCCCTTGTTTTTGGTTCAATGCATAGCCTACCCAGCCCAGCAGGTGCAGTACCCACAGGCTCAAGCGTCCCCAACCGGTGAGCAACAGTGCCAGGATCTCATTAAGTAGATCATCTATGACCTTTGACCTGATGCATTCATGATATTCGGGGCTGGACTTGCTCATATTTAGCTGCACGTGGTTGCACGTGTACATGATGGAAAATGTGTTGCATTTTTCAATGGTCATGCACATCAAATGAAAGTTCGAATCTTGGAGTTGCATCATTTTTGTATAGAGTGCCGATTAGTAAATGAAGATTAGTATTAAGGTGTTCATATATTTACTCAAAAGCTGTTGTTACATTACGGCAGTGTATACATTTTTATTAAAATTTACTAATACATTGTAATGTTCCATTCCCGAAACACGGCCTCGGCTGTAGACATTGGCTACATTTTTTTTGAGTTCCCAAAGCCAAGGTTTGGGGTGATTGGATTGATTTTTTTTTTCAGTCGCATCAAAAAAGTTGAAAGCCATAACCAAAGTCTTTGTGTTTAATTTGTGCATTCGAGACTTGCTCACGAGCTAAATCCCAAACTATATGTAGTTGGCACTTTAAAATTAAATAAAGGTGATGCCCTCGAATCAGGGTACCAGAAACATAATGAAGGAAGTAGTTTGGTGTTTGTTGGTGTTGTTTGAGATGAGTCTTAAAAAAACAAACTTACTATGGTATTAGAGGTGTTCGACTTTATGTATGACTTGGCAGAACTTTACATAGGCCTAATTATAACATATAAACTTATACTCTGTACAGCACTTAAAGAATGACTTGCTACCTTGAATTTGACCCCCCCCCCCAAAAAAAAAAGAACCATACAATAGACGGTTCAGAAGGCCTAATTTTCCTGTACAAACCCCTGTGAGATTCCATCCCCTCTCTCAAAACATTCGGTTCCAGAATTCTGACTTGATTAAGCTGACCGGTCTGGTTGATCCCTCTTCTAATACCGACTTAATCAGGGTGGGCGTTCTTTTCAGAACGATCAACGTACTTGAGCAAAGAAAAGGTTAAGCCTATTATTATGCAATACCTCGGTGACAGATTTTACATTATGAATGTTTTCGAATAGTTAAATTGTGCTTTGGGATATAAATCAGTCACTGTTACTTTTACGAATCTAGATCGTGCTCAGTAACTATCGGTGTCAGTGACTATTCACATTTGTCTATTTATGTATACGTGTATACTCACTTTGGTGTTGCTATTTGTATCCATGAGCTAATGACAATAATTATCTCCCAAGGTAGAGCTGATTGTTGACCAGAACTTTAAAATGTTATCCTACGCTGTTTGCAACAGAACTGCCGTAAGGGCTGAACATTTAGTTATAATTATTTTATGCTGCTAAAACGTATTCCCATTTCAGGGATGCTTTCTATACAACAACGTCCTTAAGTGTTAAGAAACCACATTTGGAAAAGGGATTAAAACTAGAAATAGTCAGGATATCACAATCATTTGTCTTTAAACTTAATGGATTTTTTTGTAATAGTAAAGTTCGCAGTGAAGACCTTATTATGAAACATTTAAAATAAAGAGAATGCTTGAATTTCCATTTGCCTCAACGGGTTTTTTTTTTGGGGGGGGGGGGGGATGCGTGCACTGGGAATTTGTTGGGGCACGTTCCCCCGGCTCCGAGCACACACCCGGCTACTCGGTCATGAATAAAAACTGGTGAAGGAAACGAAGGCGTCGAAGAGTATTGCGGTTAAGTCACTTGAAATAGGCCGACACAATTAACTGTGTGCATTTCTTGCGCATGGTTGACGATTGGTGCGCTCACGGAAGTGTAGTTCGTGTACTCACATTGGGTCACGGGTTTTGCAATAATGTATCCAATGAATTCTCGTACACAGTCGAGGGAAAAGGCCTTTCATGATCACTGTGGAGTCGATGTACTTTTAAAGCCACTAAGTGAATGCTTTATTTAGAATATGACGAAGTGGTGCGCAATAATTTTGTTTGACAAACCACTTCGTCATATATGGATGGGGATGATAGGACACTGGGTAGCTTTTTGCACAGCGCTCGATGAAACTCTATGACGTCACCAAATTGGTCTATGGGGAAGGGCGCCCCTAGCGTTGGGTAAGTAAACGCGTGCGGGGCTACGGAGAATCAAAACAAGAATTATATCACATTCATTGCATGTAAAATGCAAGAGGGACTTTCATTGATGATTTTCAAGAGATTACGAAATGAAGAGACGTAAAAAGACAAATTAATGAACGAATAAACAAATAAAGTGCGAACAAAAGTTGACGTGTCAATGACATAGTAACATGCTGAGATTTTTTTAGCAATGTTTATCGAGAGAATACAATCAGTAATTCACAGGAGAGGAGACGGGGCAATGCAAACAATTATAAGGACTCAAGCGGCGGTATTCTTTAAGAGTTGAAAACTTTCCAAAAGTGGTTCAAATACGTGGAAACCAGATTCAAATGACGAGACATTAATTCTAAACAGGCAGGCCAAGATTTTATGCATTCGATATCAATAGAAAATATGGGGAATTGAATACAAAAAGAAAATCGCCTTAAAGTTTGTTTTCACCACAAGAATTATCTCGAGAGTAGTCAGTTAAAATGATAAAGTAACAGTCAAGTTGGACTTAAGTAAAACCTGAACGATTTAATGAACTTAAAACGAAGCATCTGAAAAATACGTTAATCAAACGTGTTCTCCCAGGAATTTCTATCTTGTTTTTGCTTTTCCGGGGTCAAATTGACCCTGATATGAGTTTATATATGCACAGTCCGTTTCAGGGTAAAAAAATTACGCTTTTCTAGGTAAAATTGATCCAGAAGAATGCCATTTTTGACCCGGAAAAGGTTCTTTTTGACCAGAAAAGGGTAAATTTTGACCCGGAAAATGGTTGTGCAGATATAGACGCAGATGCTGGGTCAATTTTGACCAGGGAGTTTTTACAGTGTAGTAGGCCTACTCATTACTGGTACTTCAGATGGTCAATTACAAAATAAGACTTTCCAAGTAATTTTGTTCTGAAAAATATTCCACATTTTAAATAATCAGTTTCAATTAAGAACCCATTATAACGAACAGAATGCTTGTCTTGTTCTTTTTCAACAATAAGAACAACAATCATTAATAACTATCCTTTATAAAAGAACGCTTTATACATATGTCACAAGGAAATCCCAAATTCGGTACAATAAACACGCACAAATTCTTAGAAACATACACACAAAAAAGTCATAAACAAAAAACATTAATGAACAAATGAACAATGAATTAATTAACAAACTAATGTACTGTTTTCTTAAAAATTCAACACTCGTGCCTTTAATGCTTCGGCGATGAGGTCCGGCGAGCCCCGGAAAATATTCGATTCTAGATGCTGTGCGGTGCGATGAGGCAATTTCCGACCACTTGAACCGATTTCGCTTTAAGCAAAAGATCATCATTTATACATTTTTTTCGAGTGTGGGGTCATTGAGTTAGCTATTTTGAGCTACAGAAAGAAGTATGGGCTACAAGTTTTATTTGTGGACGAAAAAAGTGCGGGGGGGGGGGGGGGCGAACGATATGATATCCCTCACACTTTACTGTACACTGTCTCATCAAATGAGCTTCTTAAGCATTTGCCCCTGACGCAGCTGATGAGTGCTACTAAATCAGGGAATAAACCGATTTGTAATGGTACATATCACCATTATTTATATGAAAAGGGGGAAGGGGGATTGGTGGCATTGCACAACTTACTTGCACACCTCACGTTGAATTACTGGAGCAAATCTACTTGAAACCTACCAGTAACGTGATGGCGCCCTTCCACACGAAAAGCTCCTTCCTGTTTCAATTTTTTCAGCGGAGTGTCTTATCGTCCCATTACGATCTATGAACAAACCCAGTCTGTATGCACTGTGTGTATAGGACCACAGCGCCGTATCAGTCAGTGACGCCGTTTGAGGAAACAGGAACACCCCATCCAGCGTAAGGTAAAACGATTGCGTATTTTTTCCTTAAAGAAACTATTAATTTGCCCGATAATTTATATTACGAATACTACAACAAGAAAAGCAAGTCCTTATTCGCGCCTTGAGAGAGAGACGGGGGGGGGAGCAATAGAGAGGGGGAAGATCTTTTTCAAGTAGATGTCCCACGGAGCATTTGTCAAACTATGCGAACTGGAAAAATCAGAAGTATAAATGTGTTGCTCAGACCTCATCTCACTTGTATAAAATATGTAAAAAATATGGCTGAATCGGACCGACAGACCGACTGACTAATTATGGATTAATTGATTGAATTAACAGAGACTCCAGAGATACTTTCTGTCACGATGATGACCGCTACCAACGCCCCACCTGCCTACGTGGTTGCGCCTCAGCCCGTCGGCCAGCAACAACTGGTAAGTCCGTGAACTATTCCCGAATTAGACCGTTCAGTTTTGGCTAAAAGTGAAATTAAGACTAATGCAGCAGACTGGGTAATTTTCTATGATTGCTTTATTGACAATTGCATCTGTGAGAATATGTGCAATTTAGAAATCGATGGTGATTTTAATTTCTGTTTGCTCGGGTTGGGTAAAAGATTCCGTCAATGCATCGTCGCCATTTTGCCTACCTTGTACCAGTTTGTACAGGCAAACTGAAAATGACTGGCTTTCACACTTGACTTCACACGCACAAATAAAGTTTACTGCTGGTATTTGCAATGTCATGTGCGTAGTGCCTTTATTCATATGGTAATGTCAGAATGAGAAAGAACATCATATTTACCTGTAGGACACGTTCTGTACTTGTTGTACGGCTGTCGAGTGTAGGCCTACCTTAGGCAAATTATTATCTTGTAGTTGTTGGTGTTCGTAATTAGTTGGGTTTAGACCTACATTGCGTCAATTACCGGTATGAAATATGCCATTATGGCGTTGAGTTCGTTCTACAAAGTATCACAAATTCATTTCATCTTCTTCATCACTCCACACTACCATGATAATAAATACCTAGCATATTAGATTGAGAGCTGGATGGGGTTTGGCAAAAAAAAAAAATCTGGAACAAATCCCCTTATGGTCCATAGCATAGTATCATCGACATTGATCACAGAATGGCAAGTCTTAAGCTTCGCTAGATCAGACCGAGGCTCATTGTCGCCATTTCAAATGGGGCCAATTTTACATTTAGTTAACATTGTGAGAACAAGAACGAAATAAGTTTCGTTTGACAGCTTGGCACTTGTAGATAATTGGAATATGATTTATGAGTGATGTTAGATCCGACTAATTAAGTAAGAGCGGCGCCAAAAGCGGGGAGTGGGCGGGCTCGCTACCCACCTTCATGTACATTTTTTGCTTATATTTTCGCAATGCACTTTTATAAATTGTGTCAAGTTTCCCTGACAGGTTTGCTGATGGCTTGCAGTTATTTTGACACACATTTTTTTGAAAATAGGGCAAACCTAACCTTCATAGCAAAATGTCTATTTTCCAAAACAGGTGTCTAAATGTAACTTTTCCACTTGATAATTATCCATGTACATACTGTCCAATCAATTACAGTTTAAAAATCGTCAAAAAAAAGAAGAAAAGAACCCTTTACCGTTTACCCTATTATAATCTTGGTATGAAAACAGAAAAAAGCAAATCGTTTACCAGTTACCGTTAATGCGTCTGAAAAACGAAAACAGAAAAACAAACTTGTTTTACATTTTACCGTTTTTGAATCTGTTAAAAAAATTAAAAAGCAAACCCTTTACCCATTTCTGTCTTTTTAAATTCTGAACTGAAAAATGGAAAAGCAAACCCGGTACCATTTTTTGTTTTTGAATTTTTGAAAAGAAAACAGAAAAAGCAAACTCTTTACCGGTTACCGTTTTTGAAATTAAAAAAAAAAAAAGTAAACCTTTTACCAGTTACCGTTTTTGAATTAAAATAAACCCAGCAAACCCACCCTTCACCAGTTACCGTTTTAAAATCTTAAAAAGAAAAAAGGAAAAGCAACCATTTACCGTACACCCTTTTTTGAATTTTAAAAAGAAAAGCAGGAAAAGCAAAGCCTTTACCGTACACCGTTTTGGGGTCTGTTTTCGAAAAAGGGACAACGCATCGAGTTACAGCATTCCATTTTTGATGCGTATTCCTAAAAACAAAATAAAAAAAATCTTTTTCCTTGTATACAGATAAAAAATAATCACAGCACACTCGTATTTGTTTCATTTTATTTTACTAAAACATAAACAACTAAAAACTACGACAATTTGTTTTGCCAACGCTATAAAGAAAAAAGGGTAATTGGAAAAGGAAAAACGAAACCTAATACTAGTTTCAGCCCAACGAAACCCGAGTGCGGCCAAGTTCGTCAGAAAGTGTCTCGCTGCTGTTTCCGGGGATAAACAAATTGTCCTCGGGGCGTGGCGGGAGACCCACGATCGATAATGTACATTTACATAAAAGTGTGCATAAGAGTGCCGACAAACAGATCGAATTATGATTTCACTTCACTCTAAGGCCAAAAAAAAAAAAGTCTGTTTCTGGTCAGACCGAAGTTCCGGAATTGATGAGGCGACGCGGTTTTTTTTGTTGGGGAAGGGGGTATTTTTTTGTTGCTTTTCAAGCTTGAATTGTACAGTAAAGGTGGGTACTATTTTGCTTGATTGTGTCCTCATTACACATTGGTGTGCTTCATAATTTGCCTTGGTGCCCTTTATCATTTGCCTTGGGGCAATTTCCTCACTCTTTGGTGCTCCTTGGTACAAACATTTGAGGATTTGCGGCAATAGAGGGCGTTGTTGTGGCTTCCGGGTTAATTTGAAGGGGGGATAAAGGTTGACGCGCATGATTAACACCGACGCGCGTGTCGACTAGAGACTGTGTTGTTTTTTTTTGCCTTAAGATACTTTTTTTATTTTCTACAACTGCCAAGGCATCAATAAAAAGTGGTTTTATTTTCTCCTCCTTAATTTTGTAGTACATGTGAAATTTCAATTCAATGTGTTAGTCGGCACTCTCTTAGGCCTACCTGTTTTTGAAAATGGACAGTTTGCAACGAAGCTTAGTGTGCCCTGTTTTCATAAAATTGGTGTCAAAATAAATGCAAGACATCAGCAAACATGTCAGGGAAACTCGGCACGATTTAAAAAGTGCATTTTGACCATATCAACGAAAATGTACATGAAGGGTGGTGGTGGCCCCGCCCCTCCGCCCTCTTTTGCGCCACTTTTAAGTTAATTATACTCTGATCTAAAATCACGCTTCAGTTATATTTCCATTATTTACAAGCGCCAAGCTATTGCTTAAACGTAAAATTGGCCCAATTTGACCATTCTGTAATCAGGGTCGATGATACTATGCTATTAAAGGCAAACACAAAAAAAGTCTCCGGTTTCTGGTATGCGCGCGCGTCGCCGTAGCCATGCGCTCGGCAAAATGAATAAGTTTTTTTTTTCAATAAAAGATGATGCCTCAAAACCGCCAATTCCCTGGTTTGACTGGAATCCTCCTGCTGCAAAATTTTAACATTTTATATGGGGTTATGATCGAGAATAAGCTTAAAGTGGCCTCTCTGGACTCCCATTTTGCACTAAGTCTAGTCGGGCACCATTTGCAGTCATCAGCCGACATTTTGAGGCAAAAAAAATTCAGGTAAAAAAAAAGCTGCGTCGCCGCACCACTTTTTGGGCAAGCTCCATACCAGAAACCGGAGACTTATTTGTTTTGGCCTAAAGACCATAAGGGGATTTTTTTAAAACCCTTCCCAGCTCTCAGTCTTTATCATTGACACTCGACCCGAACATTTCCGTATTATGTCATTCACCAGGTGACGGTGCAACCCGCTCCCGTTATTTTCGGCACGGCCAACCCACAGCCTCGAAGTGGTAACTGGAAGGGTATTCTATGGACAGGAATAATTCAAGTGGTTTTGGGTTCCTTAACCGTCATTCTGGGGATTGTCACCGTGACTGCATTTGGCCGTTTCTACTATATCAGTGACATCGGATCTCCAATTTGGTGTGGTATATTAGTAAGTATGAAACAATACTCACCCGAATTCCATGTCATTCTTGTGTATTGACCAGGGGCGGATCCAGGAATTTTCGCAGGGGGGGGGGTTCATCAGCAAAAAAAATCGGTAAATGTACACAGGTTTTTTTCTCCGGACATTTGGCCTCCATAAAATATAAAACTGGGGGGGGGGGGGGGGGGGGGGGCTGTACCATATTTTAATAGGGGCGCTGTTCAAATTCAACGATTATCAACACTAGATAACAGAATGGGTACCGTAATTTGAACAGGCGGATATTATGCCAGTATAATTTTTTTTTTTGGGGGGGGGGGGGGTGGGGTGTCACAGCAAGGGGGGGGGGGGGTGGTACTTATTATTTTGGAATTTGTATGGGATTTTTTTTAGACGGAGTTGGGGGGCTTACCCCAAATTCCCCCCCCCCCCCCCCTCCCCCCCCCCCCCCGATCCGCACCTGTTGACAGTCATTTTTCACATACGAGGTTTACGGTGTTTTTTTGTTGTAAGTTTTTTTACGTGTAGAATGATACGTTATGTTTTTGACATTTCCATTTTGTGTCCACATAGAAAACTAAAGTTTTCCAATATGTTGTCAATGATCAAGTGGTTGGGTTTATATATACATCTGCTGCACATGTACATTCAAAATGAAGCATGCAGCCTTCCTTAAATTTCAGCCTTGAATGTTTTTACAGTTCTATGGCTTAGCTGGAATCTGTGGAATAGTGTCTGGATCTACGAAGAATTCTGGATGGGTAAGCCATTGTTTAGGGTTTCTTTAATACTTGAAGTGGAAAATGTTCAAAATGGGAAGAGTAACCAATAAGTACAAACCTACGATGTTATTTCCAGATAACTATGGCCTGAACATTTTTTAAAGAGTTTGAATAAATTGTTTTTTTTTTCTGCACAGGCTATTGGCTATATGGTCATGTCCATCTTGGCTTGTTTGGCGACGTGCTGCGTCATTGGTTTCGGTGCTGCCAGGATGGCATACATCAATGAACACTGCTTTCCGCGTTACACGCGTTATCGTTATGATTATTATAACGGCCGCGTCTATGACAAACCTCCTCCATACTGTGATTTGAAAGTGAGTAGACCTTTTACCTCCTTATGATGAAAAACGTATTCTTGTTACTGCCTCAGGGGGTTTCTATCTTCTTTTTCTTTTTAACACCTATATAGGTGTTTGGCCTTCAGCCCAACATTGTAAGAATTTACCATTCTTCTCATTTTTATTCTTCATGACAAATTCTTCTCCAGAACTGTTTGTCAAAATGAAAACATATGTGAACTATCGATTCAATTCAATTCAACTACATATTTATTTCCATGCTTCATGAAAAAAATGTATAGAAAACTTTAGAGAAAAGGGTTAAACCATAAAGCAGTAAATATCAAATTAACAGCAAAATAAAAGAAGTTACTAGAGCATCGGGCTGTTTTAATAAGCAGAAGCTTGTGGAAAACAGCCGACAGAAAAAAACACAGGACAAACAAACAATCAAACACCCCAACAAACAAACTAAGACATTACAATACGTAAGCTGGCACGAGACAAGGAACATATAATAATAAAATGAAAAGATGGCAAAAGGCTGTTTGAGCAAAAAAGACAAAAAAAACAACAACAAAAATAACATGTGAGGAATACAGAAACGCAGTAGACTTAATCAGGAGAGAAGGCTACGATGCATAATGGGATTTGGCTATATATAGCACAGGTAACATAGCTCTTGAGATTTCTGGTAATGACGTCACGATGACGTCATCAAGTATCATTTGACAAGCAAGCAAATATTTCTAGATTTAATCTCTCAAAATCAATATAAAAATCAACTGTTAAAGATTTAATTTTGTTTTTATGACAATCGATACAATATTGTGGGGTCGTCATTTTTTTGTATAAAGTGCAAAATCAGATAACTCTTCCTTCCGGTCGAAACCGGAAGTGCCTGATAATTTAAAATTGATGTGAACTTGCTTTCAACGATGTGAGTCTCTGCTTAGGCTGTACTTTACAAAAATATTACAGGTGACGTCATCAAATATTGGAGCACCCTCTAGCGGCATGTTGAAAAAGTCGAATTTTGGTTTTTGAGTTGATGTGTTCGGCGAAGTTTGTAGTAATTGCTACAAACATGATAGCCCAACACCGTGCGGTTGTTCCCATAACATCTAGTTTTTCATTGAAGTTGCCGTCATTGATTCACTCTTGAAGCACTATATCAATGAGAATCACGTCTCCTCCGCTTTTCTTGATTTAAAGTATTTCTAAACTGCGATTTGTGCTTCAACATGTATGATGAAGTTATAAGATTTTCAAAATTGCCTAGACGTTCACAAGACGGATCGTTACGTACCGCAAAAATATTTGGGTTTAATAGGTGTTGAATTGTGGGATACCCTTAAAGTATGAAGGTAACTGATACATTATATCTCTTGCAATGATTCTATGCAGGCGGCTGTCAATGGTGTTTACGCTACACTGATAGTTCTCGCCTTAGTGGAGTTTGTTGTCGCCATCGTTGGCGCCAGCATCACCTGCGGTCCCCTCTGCAGTGGTGGATCGGCAACTCAGACTGTGGTACGTACCGCATTGTGACAACACCAAGTTGTATCCTCTGTATCTGCATTGCTTGTTGTTTTATCAAGATCAAGTAAATAACAATTCAGTTGACAAGTCCAGTTTTATGGGTGTATACAACAGCTCATTATGACTTGACTTTGGTCATGATGCCTTGCGATTAAGTTATTAAGGACTTTTGAGAACTTGTGACTGTTGTATAAAAGGAGCGTTTCATGCTTTTGAGGTAAATTCCAGTTTAAATTTAGCAGTCAAATCTAACCTAGGCATGTATACACGTATTGCAGTTATTACCACGTAAGGTCATATAGGCATACCTTTTCATCCTTTGATTTGCTTTCCTTCGAAAGCACTTCCATTTTATTCTGGCAAAAAAAACTAGTTATTCGCCGTTTCATGCCATGGAATACCACTGAAGCTAGTAGACGAAATGTATAAAGGTATAATAGAGTTTTCGTGTATTCACGTCGCTTTCTTAATTAATGTTACAACGGAAAAAAATAATATTCAGATAATAAAGCAAATGCCCTATGGATCTACAGTCCTGGCCAAATCTCGCTGAGCCCCCAAGCCCCCGGCCTCCGTTCAATGTTGTCTCTTATTGCGCGGTGTGTGCTCCATCAGCTGTAGAGAACAACATTGACCGGGGGAGCGGGGGAGTGGGTGACCGTGGCAGGCTCAGGAAGTGTCCCAACCATTTTGGCCGGGATTGTAGATTTGCTCAGAAATCAAGAATAATTAGCCACTTAAATCATAAAAAAACCAGATCGATCATAAACAGAGAGTTCGATTGGAAAAGAATGTTCAGATATGGGATCAGCGACAATTACGCGTACGTTTGCAAGGTATCGCCATGATAGGCAATGCATTCAATTAGACGACGATGTAGTTGAAGAAACACTCCAATGAAACACAACTTTTCTTGATAATGACAGATCCACTACCAAGCTCGACCACACATGGTGGTTACCACACAGCCCCATGGCCCGGCCTTCTACAACGTTCCCTCTGGCCAGCCACAAATTGGTAAGAGATGTCTTTTTCAACATTTTAAGTTATAGTAATAATGATCAGATATCAAACTGCGAAGCTTGTGGTCTCTCCCATGTAGCCCTTTTTTTTAAAATTCTTCACAACATCTTTAAGCTGTCTTTTCCTCTGTATATGTGTTCATAGAAAGTATAACACCCTTCTCTGGTCGTCTCATCCTTAAAATTGCATTTCCTAATTTCCCCTTCTCCTGTTTTGATACAGCCTACCCAGCTCAGCAGGGGCAGTATCCGCAGGCTCAAGCGCCCCCACCTGGTGAGCAATAGTACCAAGAACTCATTAAATAGGTCATCGATGACCTTTGACCTGAAGGAATCATGATATCTAGTACTTGAAACAGAATTTTAAGTCTTGACTTTTGCTTGTTAACTGTATATGTGGATGTACATAGAACTCACGCGTCGAGAATCAGGTTAAGAGGCAAACCAATATGTTGCCCTGGTTCCCTTTCATACTAACTTTCCGATAAAAGAGAAATTTGGGAGATGTTTAATTGATGTAAAGTATATTAAATGAAAAAAGGTGTACTAAAATATTTACTCAAATATACTGTCTCATCCTTAAAACTTCATTCACCCTTTTTCCTGTTTTGATGCAGCTTACCCAGCCCAGCAGGTGCAGTATCCGCAGGCTCAAGCGCCCCCAACCGGTGAGCAACAGTACCAAGAACTCATTAAATAGGTCAGCGATGACCTTTGACCTGAAGGAATTATGATATCTAGTGCTTGAAACAGAATTTAAAGTCTTGAATTTTGCTTGTTAACGGTATATGTGGATGTTCATTTAGCTTTTATAGAACTCACGCGTCGAGAATCAGGTTAAGAGGCAAAACAATATGTTGCCCTGGCTCCATTTCACAATAACTTTCCGATAAAAGAGAAATGTGGGAGATGTTTAATTGATGTAAAGTATATTAAATGAAAAAAAGTGTACTTTGAGATATTTACTGAAAAGCTGCTGTTACATTACGGTGATGTGTACATTAACCACACTGTCTCATCCTTAACACTTCATTCACCCTTTCTCCTGTTTTGATGCAGCTAACCCAGCCCAGCACGTGCAGTATCCGCAGACTCAAGCGCCCCCAACCGGTGAGCAACAGTACCAAGAACTCATTAAATAGGTCATCGATGACCTTTGACCTGATGGAATCATCTAGGGCTTAAAACGGAATTTAAGTTTTGGCTTGTTCATGTAAACTTTATATGAATGCACATTAAGCTTTTAGCAGTCACGCGTCAAGAAATAGGTTCGGAGGTAAAGCGATATGTTACTCTGGCTCCATTTTAGAATATTTTTTTTCTCAAATGAAAGTTAGAATGTTGGAGATGCTTAATTTGAATCAAGCAGTTAATGAAAAAAAGTATAATATAGGCCTATTCAGATATTTACTCAATAGCTGTTGTAACATTATGCATAATGTATATATTAAATAAACTAAAAATGGGCCATTCCCAAAATCACAGCCTCGGCTGTAGACATTCGGGGCATGTTTTGCGTTTCTGACTAAAATACTAGTTAGTTTTGTTGTATTTAATTGCTGCGTTTTCAAAGACGTCCATCACTGAACGCCAAAGGCAGTGTCTTTCTGTTTGTTTTGTGCATTCGAAATTGCTCCGGAGCCAAATTTAGCCTTAACCAACAGCAGGTTCACCGCTTTACAAATAAAGGTGTGACCAATATAAGCTTTTATATAACCGACATACAAATCCTTGTCCTTTGATTGGAGGAACTCCCATCACGTGACATTCGTTATGGCCCCCATTCACGCCCGGGCTCAAAAAGTATACTATCCGCCAATGGGGAATGGGAAATACTATTTCCAGTTCACTCGGCTTCGCCTCGTGAAATGGAAAAGTCCAGATTTTACCTTGCGATAATATTTCTCCCATTCCACGCTGAGCATAACAGGGAGTCGTATAATTTAGAAAATTGAGTTTATGTTAAATTGTTTGAGGTTCTAGATATGGAATTTATTGCCTTAGTTTTCAAATTGGAAGGGGTTTCGGTGTTATGTTTCACCTGGGGAATCTGTATGATAATGAAATATAAAAACAGCTCTCTGTACAACGCATGACGAGCTGCTTCTCCGAATTAGATCCATTCGTTGATCAAGCTGGTATTGATGGAATAGCCCACATTAGCTTTCTTGCATTCACAGCAAAAACAAATTTAAAAAAAGAATTCAAGATTGCTGACTTGATATAGCCGCTGTGACTTTTTAAACCCCGTCCGTTGACTTCAACAGCACTTGGCGTAAGTTACACACTTATTTGTTTTCTTCTTAAAAGAGATGTCTAAGCTTTGTAATTCACACATATTATATTAGTCAGTACTACTCAGATTTGTCATTTATATGTACACAGTACTCACTTTGGTTTTGCTAATGTATCAATGAGCAAATGATATGTCCCTATGAGAAGGTGATGTTTGAACGTTTTTTTTGTAATTGTTATTATGAGTTATTATTGTTTGATAACATGTCTGTCAATTTTGTTTGCATCAGAACTTCCCGTACCGGGGGGTGGACCTTCAGCTGTGTTTGTGTTTGGTCATGCTGCTAAAAACTCCGTTCCATTGATTTCATATCTTGGATGCTTTCCATACAACAATGACCAGAATTTTAAAATGTTATCCTACACTGTTTGGAACAGAACTGCCGTAAGGGCTGAACATTTAGTTATATTTTATGCTGCTAAAACGTATTCCCATTTCAGGGATGCTTTCTATACAACAACGTCCTTAAGTGTTAAGAAACCACATTTGGAAAAGGGATTAAAACAATAAATAGTCAGGATATCACGTTCACTTGTCTTTAAACTTAATGGATTTTTTTTAATAGTAAAGTTCGTAGTGCAGACCTTATTATGAAACATTTAAAATAAAGAGAATGCTTGAATTCCCATTTGCCTCAACGGTTTTTTTTTGTTTTGTGGGGGATGCGGGCACTGGGAATTTGTTGGGGCACATTCCCCCGGCTCCAAGCACACACCCGGCTACTCGGTCATGAATAAAAACTGTTGAAGGAAACGAAGGCGTCGAAAAGTATTGTGGTTAAGTCACTTGAACTAGCCCTACACAACTACGTGCATTACTTGCGCATGGTTGACGTTTGGTGCGCTCACGGAAGTGAAGTACGCGTACTCACTTTGGGTCACGGGTTTTGCAAATAATGCACAGTTGAGGGAAAAGGCCTTTCAGTACCACTGTGAAGTCGAGGCACTTTTAATGCCACTAAACGATTGCTTTATTTAGAATATGACGTAGTGGTGCGCAATAATTTTGTTTGACAAACCACATTATCATATGCGCTTGATGAAACTTTATAACGTCACCAAATTGGTCTATGGGGAAGGGCACCCCTAGCGTTGGGTAGGTAAACGTGTGAGGGGCTACGGAGAATCAACACGAGAAATAGATAATATTGTGTGTAAAATGCAAGAGTCATTTTCATTGATGATTTTCAAGAGATGACAAAGTGAAGAGACGAATAAAAAATAAATGAATGACCGAATACATGCATAAAGTGCGGACAAAAGTTGACATGTCAGTGAAATAGTAACACTTAGTAACGTGTTTGATTTGATCTATTTGCAATGTTTGCAAACAAAAACAAAAAATCCCATCTTATTAATAATTAATGCGGTACCCGCTGCTATATACAATAGATTCGAACCAGCCAACCGATCCCGTTAGCTCGATGGTGGAGTGGTAAGACATCTTCACTAGAAAGCAGGAGGTCGTGGGTTCGAACCCTCGAACCCACCTGAGTGTTTTTTTTCCCAACTTTCACTCGGGAGGAAACACACTGAGTATTCAGTGTTTATACGTCGGTGAAGGGCAAAACGTAATTTGATTTACATCACCCCGGCGCAAAAATCCCATCTTATTTCTGTCAATTGTTTGTTTTGTTGTAGTAGTAGGCCTACTCATTACTGCTACTTCAGATAGTCAATTACAAAATAACACTTTCCAAGTAATTTTGTTCTCAATAATATTTCACATTTTATACAATCATTTTCAAATTCGAACCCATTATAACATGAATATAATTTGCTTGTATTGGTCTTTTTCAACAATAAGAGTAACAATTATTAAATTCGCACACATTCTTAGAAATATGAAAAAAATTCAACAGTCATAAATAAAAAAAACATCAATGAACAAATGAAAAATGAATTAATTAACATACTGTTGTATTGTTTACTTGAAAAAGCATGTGGACAAAAAGCCATAAACAATGTCGACATGATGTAAAGTGCAAGATCTGGGGGAGAATTCTTCATACTACTCCCATCTCTGATTCCTGTTTACAGGTACCAGAGCGTCAATCGCTTCTCAAAAATGGGGGTAAATACCTTGATCAGAACTAATGCAAGTGCGAAGCCCTTATGGCCTTGGGTGATGGGGTCCGGGGCCTGCTGAAGGGCCCCGGAAATTCTTTTGTGGTGCGATCTGAGGCGATTTCTGACCATTTTAACCAATTTGTTTTTGAGCAAGAGATCGTCATTTATACATTATTTTCGAGTGTGGAGTCATTGAATCAGCTATTCTGAACTACAGAATGAAATATGGGCTACAATTTGTATCCGTTGACGAAAAAAGTGTACAGGGGGGGGGGGGACAAACGATACGATACCCCTCACACTTTAAAAAGTGCGTGTGTGAGGGGGTGGGGGTTGGGGGGGTGGGCACATGTCCGGGCACATGTCCAACCCCCCGTCCCCCACCGATTGAAGCCCATGCCTATTTACAATACAGTCAGCTCATTCACAGCACAATACTGTACACTGTCTCAAAATGAGGTACCTAAGCATTTCCCCCTGAAGCACCTGAGTGGTACTAAATCAGGGAAAAAACAGATTTATGATGTTACATATCTCCATGATTGACATGAAAGGGGGGATTTAGTGGCTTTGCACAACTAACTTGCACACCTCGCGTTCAGTGACTGGACCAAATTTACTTTACACCTACCAGTAATGTGGTGGCGCCCTTTCAAACGAAAAACTACTTCCTGTTTTACTTTTTTCAGCAGAGTGTCTTTTCTTTCCCTTGTACGATATATGGACAAACCCAGTCTGTATGCGCTGTGTGTAGGTCTTTAGGACGCCGTTTCCGTCAGTGACGCCGTTTTAGGAAACAAGAACACTCTATCCAGCGAAAGGTACTGAAACGATTGCGTTTGTTTTTTTTATGGCAAGAAAAGCAAGTGCTTATTGGCGCCTTGAGAGAGTGAGACAGGTTTTTCCAGAAGATGTCCCATGGAGCATTTGCGAAACTATGTGAACTTGAAAAATCAGAAGTATAAATGTATTAACACTCAGACCTTATCTCACTTTTATAAAATATGTGAAAATATGGATGAATTGAACCGATCGACCGACTGACTAATTATGGATTAATTGATTGGATTAACAGAGACTCCAGAGATACTTTCTGTCACAATGATGACCCCTACCAACGCCCCACCGGCCTACGTGGCTGCGCCTCAGCCCGTCGGGCAGCAACAACTGGTAAGTCCGTGACCACTTCTGGAATTAGACTGTTCAGTTTTGGCTAAAAGTGAAATTAAGACTAATGCAGCAGACTGGGTAATAGCTGCTCATTTCTATGATTGCTTTATTGACAATTGGATCTGTGAGAAAATGTGTAATTTAGAAATCAATGGTGATTTTACTTTCTGTTGGCTCGGGTTGGGTAAAAGATTCCGTCAATGCACCGTCGCCATTTTGCCTACCTTGTACCAGTTTGTACAGGTCAACTGAACATGACTGGCTTTCACACTTGACTACACACACCAATAAAGTTTACTGCTGGTATTTGCAATGTCATGTGCGTAGTGCCTTTATTCATATGGTAATGTCAGAATGAGAAAGAACATCATATTTACCTGTACGACACGTTCTGTACTTGTTGTACGCCTGTCGAGTGTAGGCCTACAAGGCAAATTATTCTCTCGTAGTTGTTGGTGTTCGTAATTTGTTGGTTTAGGCCTACATTGCATCAATCACCGGTATGCAATATGCCATTATGGCGTTGAGTTTGTTCTACAAAGTATCACAAATTCATTTCATCTTTTTCATCACTCCACACTACTACCCAATAAATACCTAGCATATTAGGCTGAGAGCTGGATAGGGTTTAACACAAAAAAATCGGGAACAAATTCCCTTATGGTCCAAGGCATAGTATCATCGACCTTGATCACAGAATGGCAAGTCTTAAGCTTCGCTAGATCAGACCGAGGCTCATTGTCGCCATGCCAAATGGGGCCAATTTTACATTTACTTAACATTGTGAGAACAAGAACGAAATCAGTTTCGTTTGACAGCTTGGCACTTGAAGATAATTGAAATATAATTTTTGAGTGATGTTAGATCAGACTAATTAAATAAGAGCGGCGCCAAATTCGGGGAGGGGGCGGGCTCGCGACCCACTTCCATGTATATTTTTGCGTATATTTTTGCTTATATTTTCGCAATGCACTTTTATAAATTGTGTCAAGTTTCCCTGACAGGTTTGCTGGTGTCTTGCAGTTATTTTGACACACATTTTTTTGAAAATAGAGCAAACCTTACCTTCATCGCAAAATGTCTATTTTCCAAAACAGGTGTCTAAATGTAACTTTCCCCTCTTGATAATAATCTGTGTACATACCGTCCAATCAATTACCGTTTGAAAATTGTCAAAAAACAAAAAAAAAAAAAAAAACCTTTACCGTTTACCCTATTATAATTTTGGTGTGGAAACAGAAAAAGCAAATCGATTACCAGTTACCGTTCATGCGTCTAAAAAAACGGAAACAGAAAAACAAACTTGTTTTACATTTTACCGCTTTTTGAATCTGTTAAAAAAATTAAAAAGCAAACCCTTTACCCATTTCTGTCTTTTTAATTGAGAATTGAAATAAAAAAAAAGGAAAAAGCAAACCTTTTACCAGTTACCGTTTTTGAATTAAAAAAACCCAGCAAACCCACCCTTTACCAGTTACCGTTTTAGAATCTTAACCGTACACCCTTTTTTGAATTTTAACCCTTCGCGTGCTAATTTTTGGCGCTGTGATATTAGACGGCTGCATGGAATCAATCCATGACACAATGTAATTTGAGCTACCCGGCCCTCAAAGTCCACCATTCACCCAGATATTAACCCCTGGTATCACTCAGGCCCTATAAACAGTCAATAAAACCAGACACTAACCTCCTCAATGCCATTTGACAGTTCCATTTTTGCCACAGGGGTGATCGAGATAATCCCTATGTGAACAATGCATTTGTACACAAGCCTATGTAAATGCGCACAAGCACATTAGGTTTGCCCGCCAATTTCCAACTCCTCCAGTAGGATCACAAGACTTACACCCCCTCTAGTGGATGTACCATGGTCCATACTAGGATCTAGCGATAGATGACCTGGGCATGGCTAACACGTGGCTGGGACAATAAAAAACAAAGAAAAAGCAAAGCCTTTACAGGACACCGTTTTGGGGTCTGTCTTTCGAAAAAGGGACAACGCATCGCATTCCATTTTTGATGCGTATTCCTAAAAACAAAATAAAAAAAATCCTTGTCCTCTGTATACAGATAAAAAATAATCACAGCACACTCGTATTTGTTTCATTTTATTCTACTGAAACACAAACAACTAAAAACTATACGACAATTTGTTTTTTGGGGGTTTTTTTTCCCGCTCAAACACGTAGTAGTAGAAGTAGTAGTACATTTATTTCAATGCTGTCCTTGGATGAAGGCTACAGTGTTTACAACAAGTTAATACAATATTACAGGTTAAGTTTAATATCAAATTATTACACAAAGAACAACATTTAAGTTTTGGTGAAGCAAAAATGCTTTTTTACCCTAACCTAGGGACAGACAATGGGACAGATAGGACAAAGGACTACAACAGCAAATGAGTGTGCATGCAGGTACTAAGACATAACAATACGAGATAATTTACACATTACATTTATAAATAAGCATCAAGAAGTTGTTTTCTTAGTTTTTGACAAATATAGCCTGTGATGGTGATTTTTTCATAGATTCACTAAGACTGTTCCAGTAGTTTGCGACACGTTGAACAAGGTCGTTCGACTGTAACAAACATGGATATTTTTTCTACAAGCACTTCGAGTATTGTGTGAATGTATGTTTGATGATAACGAAAAATATGAGCTACAAAACCAGGTAATGCATTATTTGCCAACACAGTAAAGAAAAAAAGGGTAACAGGAAAAAGAAAAACGAAACCTATCACTAGTTTCAGCCCAACGAAACCCGAGTGCGGCCAAGTTCGTCAGAAAGTGTCTCGCTGCTGTTTCCGGGGGATAAACAAATTGTTCTCAAGGCGTGGCGGGAGACCCAGGATCGATAAAGTACATTTACAAGTGTGCATAAGAGTGCCGACAAATAGATCGAATTCCAATTTCGCTTCACTTTTAGGCCAAAAAAAAAAAAAAAATAGTCGGTCTCTGGTCAGACCGAAGTTCCGGAATTGATGCGGCGACGCGGTTTAGGCCAAAAAAAAAATAAGTCGGTCTCTGGTCAGCGCGCGCGTCGATTTTAATCATGCGCGTCATTTTTTTTTTCCAAAATGTTTCGCGGTAGCTCCAACAGCGCCCTCTATTGCCGCACCTGCTCAATTTTTTTTTTACCAAAGAACAACAAAGAATAGGAAATTGCACCAAGGCAAATGATCGAGAGCACAAGGCAAATTATGGAGGACACCAGTGTACACGAGGACACCAAAAAAGCAAAATAGTACCCCACCTTGTCTGTACAATCCAAGCTTGAAGAAAAAAAAAATCAAAAAAAAAAAAAAGTCCCCGCGTCAATTCCGGAACTATGGTCTTCCCAGAGACAGAATATTTTTTTTTGGCCTTATTTTTTATTTTTTTGGTGGTTTTTTTCCTTCAAATTTTGAATTGAACACTCAAGGTAGGTACTATTTTGTTTTTATGTGTCCTCATTACACATTGGGGTCCTCCATAATTTGCCTTGGTGCCCTTTATCATTTGCCTTGGTGCAATTTCCTCATTCTTTGGTGCTCCTCGGTACAAATATTTGAGGAGGTGCGGCAATAGAGGTCGTTGTTGTAGCTTCTGGGTTAACTTGAAGGGGAAAAAAGGTTGACGCGCATGATTAACATCGACGCGCGCGCTGACTAGAGACCGAGTATTTGTTTTTTGGCCTTAAGATACTATTTCATTTTCTACAACTGCCAAGACATCAATAAAAACTGGTTTTATTTTCTCCTCCTTAATTTTGTAGTACATGTGAAGTTTCAATTCGATGTGTTAGTCGGCACTCTCTTAGGCCTACCTGTTTTTGAAAATGGACAGTTTGCAACGAAGCTTAGTGTGCCCTGTTTTCATAAAATTGGTGTCAGAATAAATGCAAGACATCAGCAAACATTTCAGGGAAACTCGGCACGATTTAAAAAGTGCATTGTGACGATATCAGCGAAAATGTACATGAATGGTGGTGGTGGCCCCGCCCCCTCCGCCCTTTTTGTGCCACTTTTAAGTTAATTACTCTGATCTAAAATCACGCTTCAAATATATTTCCATTATCTACGAGCGCCAAGCTATTGATTAATTAAAATGTAAAATTGGCCCAATTTGCCTTGGCGAAACTGGCCATTCTGTCATTAGTGTCGATGATACTATTGTGGCGAAACGAGCTATACACCCTTTGTGGCGGGAATAACTACACCCGACAGTCTGACCCGATCGAAGAATGGAATTAGACCTTAAAACAAGCACTAGTAAACCTCGCTCTTAGAATAAGCACTATAGTGCTATAGTAAACCTCCCTCTTAGAATAAGCACTAGTAAACCTCACTGTGATAATCTAGTAAACCTCGCTGTGATAATAAGCACTAGTAAACCTCGCTGTGATAATGAACACTAGTAAACCTCGCTATTAGAATAAGCAGTAGTAAACCTCGCTGTGATAATGAACACTAGTAAACCTCGCTGTTAGCTGAAGGGTCAACTGGACCCCTTGTCATTAACTTATACAATTATAATCTTCGTACGGCTCTTGGGTCAACTGCACCCTTTATTAGCTTATAAAATTATAATCGTCTGGTTCAACAGGGGTCAACTGCACTCCCTTATGATTAACTTGCACAATTATAACTCACAGCTTAGCGGGGTAATTCACTTAAGGTAAACCTCACTTGGGTATACCTCACCTAGACTTGGGGTTTCTAGTTTATCAGAAAGTGGTCGACTGCACCACTGACTTAAATAACGGGCTAGTGTTCTTTCACTTAGCACAAATGACCCCAATGAGGTCTACAATAACAGAATAGATTTATACAATAGAAAACAATCCTTGCTACTGGCTTGACCAGCGAATTACACACACGGGGTACTTAGTAACGTTTCTATGACCCACCGGACGATAATAATAGCCCTCTGAACGTTAACCCAGTAAACCTTCGGGAAACTCAGGATTCACGGACTTTACAGGGCCGCAATCAAGTCACGATTCCCTCCACAAGTCACGATTAAGCAGGTTCCCCGGCAGGAAAAGCGAGCTCAGTTGTCCAAGTCCGCATCAACCGCAGCCATGCCAATTGGCATAGATCAACGGCAGACAGACCTTCCGAACAGTCTTAGCTACACTACTTCCTCAATGGGAAAACAAGCCTACGGACTCACAGGGCAGCTATACCGCAGCTACGCGTAATGGCACAAACAACGGAAGACAATCCTTAAGTCTGAAGTAAGCCTAACTGTTCCCCAACCTTCAGATTAACTCCGGGTCCGACTATAACTCAGGCCCTATTATCTGAAATATCCCGACTTCTTAACAACAATCCACCCCAAATCATATCCGATAAGACCTTAAACTGCACAGGGGGATGTAAACAACGAAGTCCAGCTTTACTGACCGATCACACCAGGCGCGATGGGGCTTTCTCCCGCTCCGGTCCAACCACGGTAACCCAGTAAACGCTGTCAGCTCACGAGATTGCACGACACAACGCGGTCACTCCCGTTTACTCGTTGAAGTCTCTCACAGCAGTGCCGATCCCACGCCAGGCCACGAGGCAATCGCCCCAGACCAAGCCGGATGCACGCTGCTGATTGGTCGCTGCGCGATATCACGCCCTTGTTCACGCGGTACATGCCTTAATAATTAATAGCCAGACATGCCCATCAGCCTAGTGTACATGCAGGACGCGCATGCCAATTGGTTGCCCCACAGTATCACGCGCTCTAACGCGCGGACTGACGTGATGCTTCTGAGGCTAGACTTGATATCAGTCTACACATACCCCTGTTTCGTTACACTATGCTATAGACAATAAGGGGATTTTTAAAAACCCTACCCAACTCTCAGTTTTTATCATTGCCACTCGACCCGAACATTTCCGTATCATTCACCAGGTGACGGTGCAACCCGCTGCCGGCGTTACTTTCGGCACGGTCAACCCACAGCCTCGAAGTGGTAACTGGAAGGGTATTCTATGGACAGGAATAATTCAAGTGGTTTTGGGTTCCTTGACCGTCATTCTGGGCATTGTCACCCTTTCAGCATTTAACCGTGTGAACGATAGCAGTGATATTGCATCCCCACTTTGGTGTGGTATCGTAGTAAGTATGAAACAATACTCCCGAATTCCATGCCATTCTTGTGTATTGACCAGGGGCGGATCCAGGAATTTTCGCGGGGGGGGGGGTTCAACAGCCAAAAAAAATCGGAAAATGTACACAGGTTTTTTTCTCCGGACATGTGGCCTCCATAAAAACGGGGGGGGGGGGGGAAGTGGTACCATATTTCAATAGGGGGCGCTGTTCAAATTCCACGATTATCAACACTAGATTACAGAATGGGTAAGGTAATTTGAACAGGCGGATACTATACCAGTATAATTTTTTTGGGGGGGGTGTCACAGCCGGGGGGGGAATTATTTTTTGGGAATTTGTATGCGAATTTTTTTTTTAGACGGAGCTGGGGGGTGACCCCCAATTCCCCCCCCCCCCGCCCTCTAGATCCGCGCCTGTCGACAGTACCGATTTGTTTGTTTCTTTGTTTCTTGTGTAAGTTCTGATGCCTATTGACTCTTTTAGCTAGGTGCAGTCGTTTTAAAAGGAAAGAGTTGTGTGGAGAGAGGAAAATGAATTGGGCGGAATATTTCCACCTCACAAAATTTATTTCTCACTTTTCACATAGCTTACGAGGTTTACGGTGTTTTTTTGTTTTGTTTTACGTGTACAATGATACGTTATGTTTTTGACACTTCCATTTTGTGTCCACATATCTTGTTTAAGTTTTTCAATATCTTGCCAATGATGGTTGGGTTCGTAGCCTTCCATGTAGCATGTAGCCTTCCTTAAATTTCAGCCTTGAATGTTTTTACAGTTCTATGGCTTCGCTGGAATCTGTGCTATAGTGTCTGGATCTACGAAGAATTCTGGCTGGGTAAGCCATTGTTAAGGGTTTCTTTAATACTCGGCAGTATCATGGTGCTCAGTTGTTGCTTCCTTGAAATGGAAAATGTTCAAAATGGGAAGAGTAACCAATAAGTAGAATCCTACTATGTTATTTGCAGATAATTATGGCCTAAATATTAACATAGAACCATTTAGCGGATATTGGACCACTTCCAGCGATGTAGCCTACATCAAGATTTTTTTTAAGAGTTTGAATAAATTGTGTGTTTTTCTGCACAGGCTGTCGGCTACATGGTCATGTCCATCTTGGCTTGTTTGGCGACGTGCTGCGTCATTGGTTTTGGTGCTGCCAGGATGTCATTCATCAATGAACACTGCTATCCGCGTTTAATTACGCGTTATCTTTATAATTATTATGGCCGCGTCGTGGCCGTCTTCGTGGCCGTCTATGACGATCCTCGTTCATACTGTGATTTGAAGGTAAGTAGAACTTTAACCTCCTTATAATGAAAAACGTATAATGAAAACTTTTAATGAAAACGTATTATTCCTTTTGCCTCGGGGGGTTCCTATCTTCTTTTTTACACCTGTATAGGCCTATTTGTAAGAACTTACTATTCTTCTAATTTTTATTCTTCATGACAAACTCTTCCTCAGAACTGTTTGTCAAAATGAAAACATATATGAATTCAATTCAATTCAACTGTAAATTCATTTCCAAGCTTCATGAGAAAAATATATACAAACTTTAGAGAAAAGCGTTAAACCATAAAGCAGTAAATATCAAATTAACAGCAAAATAAAAATAGGTTAATAGAGCATCGGGCTGTTTTAATAAGCAGAAGCTTGTGGAAAACAGCCGACAGAAAAAACACAGGACAAACAAACAATCAAACACCCCAACAAACAAACAAAGATATTACAATGGGTAAGCTGGCACGAGACAAGGAACATATAATAATAAAATGAAAAGATGGCAAAAGGCTGTATGAGCAAAAAAGACAAAAAAAAAAAAAAATAACAAGTGAGGAATACAGAAACGCAGTAGACTTAATCAGGAGAGAAGGCAACGATGCATAATGGCAGATAAGAGCTTGCTTGTATGAAGACTTGAAAAGACCGCTGACATCTGATACGCTCATCTATGTCATTCCATACGCAAGGACCAAAGAAACGAATGGTGTTCACAGAATAAGAGGTGCGAGTGAATGGAACATATAGATTGGTGCAGGATCTCGTGGAGAGGCTATGTATGGCTCGAACGGAAGTGAAGAAGGAAGAGAAGACTAGGGGAAGAAGGTTGTTAGTGAACTTATACATGAATATCCCGGTATGGAGTTTGAATGTAATGAATAATGTACTTATAATTAGGAGTGGTAATTCGCAAAAATGATGAGTATTTTTTGAGCTCTGACTGAAACGTGTTCACTGTTCACCCAACCATAACACAACCATGATGCATTATCATGTATTGTTTTTTTTCTTCAAAACATTAATGCACAACCCACTGAGGATGTACTTTGTTGATATTACGTCATTATGACGTCATTATGGGTCAGGTGACGACACTTGAAAGATTAATAAAGTTAATCTTTAAAATAAATAAGAAATCACCGGTGAGATTGATACGACAATACTTGATCTTTATCGCGTCAAATCACGTGGCCCTTCTTTCCGGTTGAAGCCGGAAGTGCTCAATAATTCGAAATTGGAAAAAGATATGAACCTGTTTTTAACGAGTTAGTCTCTGCCTATGTTGAACTTTACCAAACAATATCGGTGACGACAGGTTAAAACTGTCAAAAACGCATTTTCAGTCGATGTGTGTAGCGACATTTGCGGTAATCGCTTCAAAATTGATATTTTTATTTTTATACAACACCGGATCAGAAGTTATAATAAAAAAACCTTTTATAAACCTTACGAAATTGCTGAAAAATCAACCGCGACAGATATAATCAAGATTTGGCTATATATAGCACAGGTAACATAGCTCTTGAGATTTCTGGTAATGACGTCACGATGACGTCATCATTAGTATCATTTTACACGCAAGCAGAGATTTCTAGATTTAATCTCTGAAAATCAATATAACAATCAACTGTTAGAGATTTAATTTTGTTTTATGACAATCGATACAATTTTGTGGGGTCGTCATTTTTTTGTATTAAGTGCAAAATCGGCTAACCCTTCCGGTCGAAACCGGAAGTGCCTGATAATTTAAAATTGATGTGAACTTGTTTTCAACGATGTGAGTCTCTGCTTAAGCTGTACTTTACAAAAACTTACAGGTGACGT
This sequence comes from Patiria miniata, assembly GCF_015706575.1. Classification (NCBI taxonomy): domain Eukaryota; kingdom Metazoa; phylum Echinodermata; class Asteroidea; order Valvatida; family Asterinidae; genus Patiria; species Patiria miniata. Next base: position 18,265,528 of record NW_024037061.1, read on the forward strand.
CATCAAATGTTAGAGCACCCTCTAGCGGCATGTTGAAAAAGTCGAATTTTGTTTTTTGAGTTGATGTGTTCGGCGAAGTTTGTGGTGATTGCTACAAACATGATAGCCCAACACTGTGTGGTTGTTCCTATAACCTCTAGTTTCTCATTGAATTTGCCGTCGTTGCTTCACTCTTGAAGCACTATATTAATGAGAATCACGTCTCCTCCGCTTTTCTTGACATAAAGTATTTCTAAACTGCGATTTGTGCTTCAAAATGTATGATGAAGTTATAAGATTTTCAAAAATGCCTAGGCGTTCACAAGACGGATCGTTACGTACCGCAAACATATTTAGGTTTAATATCTGTTGAATTGTGGGATACCCTAAAAGTGTGAAGGTAACTGATACATTATATCTCTTGCAATGATTATATGCAGGCAGCCATCGATGATGTTTCTGCTACACTGATACTTCTCGCCATGGTGGAGTTTATTGTCGCCATCATTGGTGCCAGCATGACCTGTGGTCCCCTCTGCAGTGGTGGATCAGCAACTCAGACTGTGGTAGGTACTGCATTGTGACAACACCAAGTTGTATCCTCTGTATCTGCATTGCTTGTTGTTTTTATCAAGATCAAGTAAATAACAATTCAGTTGACAAGTCCAGTTTTATGGTTGTATACAACAGCTCATTGTGACTTAACTTTGGTCATGATGCCTTGTGATTAAGTTATTGAGGACTTTTGAGAACTTGTGACTGTTGTATAAAAGGAGTATTTCATGCTTTTGAGGTAAATTCCAGTTTAAATTTAGCAGTCAAATCTAACCTAGGCATGTATACACGTATTGCAGTTATTACCACGTAAGGTCATATAGGCATACCTTTTCATCCTTTGATTTGCTTTCCTTCGAAAGCACTTCCATTTTATTCTGGCAAAAAAAACTAGTTATTCGCCGTTTCATGCCATGGAATACCACTGAAGCTAGTAGACGAAATGTATAAAGGTATTATAGAGTTTTCGTGTATTCACAATAAATTAATGTTACAACGGAAAAACATAATATTCGGATAATAAAGCAAATGCCCTATGGATCTACAGTCCTGGCCAAATCTCGCTGAGCCCCCAAGCCCCCGGCCCCCGTTCAATGTTGTCTCTCATTGCGCGGTGTGTGCTCCATAAGCTGTAGAGAGCAACATTGACCGGGGGAGCGGGGGAGTGGGTGACCGTGGCAGGCTCAGGAAGTGTCCCAACCATTTTGGCCGGGATTGTAGATTTGCTCAGAAATCAAGAATAATTAGCCACTTAAATCATAAAAAAACAGATCAATCATAAACAGAGAGTTCGATGGGAAAAGAATGTTTAGATATGGGATCAGCGACAATTACGCGTACGTTTGCAAAGTATCGCCATGATAGGCAATGCATTCAATTAGACGACGATGTAGTTGAAGAAACATTCCAATGAAATACAACTTTTCTTGATAATGACAGATCCACTACCAAGCTCGACCACACATGGTGGTTGCCACACAGCCCCAGGGACCGGCCTTCTACAACGTTCCCTCTGGCCAGCCACAAATTGGTAAGAGATGTCTTTTTCAACATTTTAAGTTATAGTAATAATGATCAGATATCAAACTGCAAAGCTTGTGGTCTCTCCCATGTAGCCCTTTTTTTAAATTCTTCACAACATCTTTAAGCTGTCTTTTCCTCTGTATATGTGTTCATAGAAAGTATAACACCCTACTCTGGTCGTCTCATCCTTAAAACTTCATTTCCTAATTTCCCCCTTCTCCTGTTTTGATACAGCCTACCCAGCTCAGCAGGGGCAGTATCCGCAGGCTCAAGCGCCCCCACCTGGTGAGCAATAGTACCAAGAACTCATTAAATAGGTCATCGATGACCTTTGACCTGAAGGAATCATGATATCTAGTACTTGAAACAAAATGTTAAGTCTTGACTTTTGCTTGTTAACTGTATATGTGGATGTACATTTAGCTTTAATAGCACTCACGCGTCGAGAATCAGGTTAAGAGGCTAAACAATATGCTGCCCTGGTTCCCTTTCGTACTAACTTTCCGATAAAAGAGAAATATGGGAGATGTTTAATTGATGTAAAGTATATTAAATGAAAAAAAGTGTACTAAAATATTTACTCAAAAGCTGCTGTTACATAACGGATAATGTATATATTAACTGCACTGTCTCATCCTTAACACTTCATTCTCCTGTTTTGATGCAGCTTACCCAGCCCAGCAGGTGCAGTATCCGCAGGCTCAAGCGCCCCCAACCGGTGAGCATCAGTACCAAGAACTCATTAAATAGGTCATCGAAGACCTTTGACCTGATGGAATCATCTAGGGCTTGAAACGGCATTTAAGTTTTGGCTTGTTCATGTAAACTGTATGGATGCACCTCTAGCTTTTAGCAGTCACGCGTCAAGAAATAGGTTCGGAGGTAATGCGATATGTTGCTCTGGCTCCATTTTAGAATAATTTTTCTCAAATGAAAGTTAGAATGTTGGAGATGCTTAACTTGTATCAAGCAGTCAATGAAAAAAAGTATAATATACTCAGATATTTACTCAAAAGCTGTTGTAACATTATGCATAATGTATATATTAAATAAACTAATAATGTGCCATTCCCGACATCACAGCCTCGGCTGTAGACATTCGGTGCATGTTTTGCGTTTCTGACTTAAACACTAGTTAGTTTTGTTTGATTGGATTGCCGCATATTCAAAGACGTCCATCACTGAACGCCAAAGGCAGTGTCTTTCTGTTTGTTTTGAGCATTCGAAATTGCTCCGGAGCCAGATTTAGCCTTAACCAACAACAGGTTCACCGCTTTACAAATAAAGGTGTGACCAATATAAGCATATATAACCGACATACAAATCCTTGTCATTTGATTGGTGGAACTCACATCACGTGACATTCGTTATTGCTTCCATTCACGCCGGGGCTCAAAAAGTACTATCCGCCAATGGGTAATGGGAAATACTATTTCCAGTTCAATCGGCTTCGCCTCGTGAAATGGAAAAGTCCGGATTTTACCTTGCGATAATATTCCTCCCATTCCACGCTGAGCATAACAGGGAGCCGTATACTTTAGAATATTGAGTTAATGTTAAATTGTTTGAGGTTCTAGATATGGAATTTATTGCCTTAGTTTTTAAATGGGAAGGGGTTTCGGTTTTATGTTTCACCTGGGGAATCTGTATGATAATGAAATATAAAAACAGCTCTCTGTACAACGCATAACGAGCTGCTTCCTCGAATTAGATCCATTCGTTGATCAGATCCATTCGTTGATTAAGCTTGTATTGATGGCAGTGATGTAGTGCCTTGATGCTGGGCCTTGGCCTTAAGGCTGCCTTAAGGGTGGATTTTAGGGCCTTGGCCTTGGCCTCGAGGCTTGAGGGCAAAAGCCTTGGCCTTGGCCTTGGCCTTGAGGGTTCAGGGCCTTGCAATTTTGAGTCAAGGCTCTTCAAGGCCCATACATTTTTGCATTTTCCAGATAAATCTGTTCGAAATTTTGCTGTTACCAATTTAATCGTATTACCATGGAGGAGGGAAGCACCCTATAGATTTGTGTGTTGGGCACACTTCCACTTTTTTAGCATCACATTTTGTTACCATTGTAGTAAATTTGCTGCAAAAATATTCCGTACACTTGTGGGGCTAATGAGATGATCACTTTAATTGCATATAACTATGGAATAGATCTGATTGGTTGTATATGTCTCCCTGATAAGTGCTAAAGATTTGCATGTATCTGTTTTAGATAATGCTGATATTTCTGACCATGTTGGGCCAGCAAATAAAAATTTCCCAAATCAGTTTCTTGGATCCCCTTTTGTTACACTTGGGGAGAATTGTGTGTCAATATAGAAGTAAATCATTATTTTGTTTAGTTAAACCATATTGAAGACCTGAACTTATACTTTAATAGATACAGTGCAGTCATAAAACGGTGTAGGCCTATGCGAGCATGTTGATTGCAATTAAAGAAATGTTGTTCTTCGTAACGAGCAATTCGTGATGATAAGGGCGGATCCAGGGGGGCCAAAAGGGGCCATGCCCCCCCCCCAAAAAAAAAAAACGAAGCCATTTTTTTTTATGTGACGTCGTGATAAAGGCAGGCAATGAGTACACCACCATCTTTTCCTCAAAAACATCGGTTAAAATGGTCAGAAATTGCCTCAAATCGCACCACAGAGCATCTCGAATCCAAAAATGTTTCGGGGCCCTTAACTTAAGCGAGACCCGAAGCCCAAACCGTAATTTTTTGACCCACTTTTTTTTGGGGGGTGGGGAGACCAAAATTTCTTTGCCCCCCCCCCAAATTGTGTTCTGGATCCGCCCTTGCGAGATGATGTGTCACTCATGTGACTGTAATTAGTTCCATATCAGTGGTCATTTCATAAAACAGGGCCTTGGCCTTGGCCTTGGCCTTGAGGGTTAAGCCTTGGCCTTGGCCTCGAGGCTTGAGTGTCAAAGCCTTGGCCTTGGCCTTGGCCTTGAGGGTCAAAGCCTTGGCCTTGGCCTTGGCCTTGAGGGTCCAAGCCTTTGCTCCAACACTGATTGATGGGATAGCCCACATAAGCTTTCTTGTATTCACAGCAAAAGAAAATAAATAAAAACAATTCAAGATTGCTGACTTAATATAGCTGCTGTGACTTTTTAAACCCCTTCTGTTGACTTCAACAGCACTTGGCGTAAGTTGCACACTTATTTGTTTTCTTCTTAAAAGAGATGTCTAAGCTTTGTAATTCACACATATTATATTAGTCAGTACTACACAGATTTGTCATTTATATGTACACAGTACTCGCTTTGGTTTTGCTAATGCATCAATGAGCAAATGATATGTTCCGAAGAGATGCTGATGTTTGAACGTTTTGTTTTAAAGCGTTAATATGAGTAATTATTGTTGGATAACATGTCTGTCAATTTTGTTTGCATCAGAACTTCCTGTAGGGGGGGGGGGGGCCTTCAGTTGTGTTTGTGTTTGGTCATGCTGCTAAAAACTCCGTTCCATTGATTTCATATCTAGGATGCTTTCCATACAACAATGACCAGAATTTTAAAATGTTATCCTACACTGTTTGCAACAGAACTGCCGTAAGGGCTGAACATTTAGTTATATTTTATGCTGCTAAAACGTATTCCCATTTCGGGATGCTTTCTATACAACAATGACCTTAAGTGTTAAGAAACCACATTTGGAAAAGGGATTAAAACTATAAATAGTCAGGATATCACGTTCATTTGTCTTTAAACTTAATGGATTTTTTTTAATAGTAAAGTTCGTAGTGCAGACCTTATTATGAAACATTTAAAATAAAGAGAATGCTTGAATTCCCATTTGGTTTTTTTTGTTTTGTTTTTTTGTGGGGGATGCGTGCACTGGGAATTTGTTAGGGCACGTTCCCCCGCTCCAAGCACACACCCGGCTACTCGGTCATGAATAAAAACTGGTGAAGGAAACGAAGGCGTTGAAAAGTATTGTGGTTAAGTCACTTGAAATAGGCCTACACAACTACGTGCATTATGGTTGACGATTGGTGCGCTCACGGAGGTATAGTACGCGTACTCACGTTGGGTCACGGGTTTTGCAATAATGTATACAATGAGATCTCGTACACAGTTGAGGGAAAAGGCCTTCAGTACCACTGTGAAGTCGAGGCACTTTTAATGCCACTAAGCGATTGCTTTATTTAGAATATGACGTAGTGGTGCGCAATAAATTTGTTTGACAAACCACATATCATATGCGCTTGATGAAACTCTATGACGTCACCAAATTGGTCTATGGGGAAGGGCACCCCTAGCGTTGGGTAGGTAAACGTGTGAGGGGCTACGGAGAATCAACACGAGAAATAGATAATATTGTGTGTACAATGCAAGAGTCATTTTCATTGATGATTTTCAAGAGATGACAAAGTGAAGAGACGAATAAAAGAATAAATGAATGACCGAATACATGAATAAAGTACAGACAAAAGTTGACGTGTCAGTGAAATAGTAACACTTAATAACGTGTTTGATTTGATTTATTTGCAATGTTTGCAAACAAAAACAAAAAATCCCATCTTATTAATAATTAATGCGGTACCCGCTGCTATATACAATAGATTCGAACCAGCCAACCGATCCCGTTAGCTCGATGGTGGAGTGGTAAGACATCTGCACTAGAAAGCAGGAGGTCGTGGGTTCGAACCCACCTGTTTTTTTTTTTTCCAACTTTCACTCGGGAGGAAACACACTGAGTATTCAGTGTTTATACGTCGGTGAAGGGCAAAACGTAATTTGATTTACATCACCCCGACGCAAAAATCCCATCTTATTTCTGTCAATTGTTTGTTCTGTTGTAGTAGTAGGCCTAGGCCTACTCATTACTGCTACTTCAGATAGTCAATTACAAAATAACACTTTCCAAGTAATTTTGTTCTCAATAATATTTCACATTTTATACAATCAGTTTCAAATTCGAACCCATTATAACATGAATATAATGCTTGTATTGGTCTTTTTCAACAATAAGAGTAACAATTATTAAATTCGCACACATTCTTAGAAATATAAAAAAAAATCAACAGTCATTAATAAAAAAAATATCAATGAACAAATGAACAATGAATTAATTAACATACTGTTGTACTGTTTACTTGAAAACTCATGTGGACAAAAAGCCATAAACAATGTCGACATGATAAAAAGTGGAAGATCTGGGGGAGAATTATTCATACCACTCCGATCTCTGAATCCTGTTTACAGGTACCAGAGCGTCAATTGCTTCTCAAAAATGGGGGTAAATACCTTGATCAGAACTAATGCAAGTGCGAAGCCCTTACGGCTTGAGGTGATGGGGTCCGGGGCTTGCTGAAGGGCCCCGGAAAGTTTTTGTATGGTGCGATCTGAGGTAATTTCTGACCACTTTAACCAATTTGTTTTTGAGCAAAAGTTCATCATTTATACATTATTTTCGAGTGTGGAGTCATTGAATCAGCTATTCTGAATGAAAGCTACAAAATGAAATATGGGCTGGGGTGGGCACATGTCCAACCTTCCGTCCACCACCGATTGAAGCCCATTAAAACTTACTATCAGTTTATTTTTTATTATTATGCTTTACTGTATTACACATTTTATTGATATGATGCTTAATTGGAACATTCTTGTTTTCTTTTGTTTTATTAGGTTGTTTAAGCTTGAGTGTTTTTGATTTATGACTTTCTTTGAACACTGTTGTTGGTTTTTAGTTTTGGGTTTTGTTGTTACTTTGTTCTAGATTATTTTCTTTTTGGCATTGCTACTTATATTTGGTTGTTGTTTTTAACTGTAAAGGTTCTTGATATTTCAGGTCTAGGTCACAGTGATCTGGTTTTCAAAAGTGGTGTACATCATTTACAATACAGTCAGCTCATTCACAGCACAATACTGTACACTGTCTCAAAATGAGGTACTTACGCATTTCCCTCTGAAGCACCTGAGTGGTACTAAATCAGGGAATAATCAGATTTATAATGTTACATATCTCCGTGATTTACATGAAAGGGGAGATTTAGTGGCTTTGCACAACTAACTTGCACACCTCGCGTTGAGTGACTGGAGCAAATTTACTTTGCACCTACCAGTAATGTGATGGCGCCCTTTCAAACGAACAACTACTTCCTGTTTCACTTTTTTTTCAGCGGAGTGTCTTTTCTTTCCCATGTACGATATATGGACAAACCCAGTCTGTATGCGCTGTGTGTAGGTCATTAGAACGCCGCATCAGTCAGTGACGCCGTTTGAGGAAACAAGAACACTCTATCCAGCGTAAGGTAAAACGATTGCGTTTGTTTTTCGCTAAAGACACTTTTAATTTGCCCTATAATAATGTATATCATTACTATGGCAAGAAAAACAATTCCTTATTCGCGCCTTGAGAGAGTGAGACAGGTTTTTCAAGAAGATGTCCCATGGAGCATTTGCGAAACTATGTGAACTTGAAAAATCAGAAGTATAAATGTATTAATACTCAGACCCCGTCTCACTTTTATAAAATATGTGAAAATATGGATGAATTGAACCGATCGACCGACTGACTAATTATGGATTAATTGATTGAATTAACAGAGACTCCAGAGATACTTTCTGTCACAATGATGACCTCTACCAACGCCCCACCTGCCTACGTGGCTGCGCCTCAGCCCGTCGGCCAGCAACAACTGGTAAGTCCGTGAACACTCCTGGAATTAGACTGTTCAGTTTTGGCTAAAAGTGAAATCAAAACTATTGCAGCGGACTGGGAAATGGCTGCTCATTTCAATGATTGCTTTATTGGCAGTTGCATCTGTGACAATATGTGTAATATTACTGTGAGAATGTGTGTGAATTTACTTTCTGTTTGCTCGGGTTGGGTAAAAGATTCCGTCAATGCACCGTCGCCATTTTGCCTACCTTGTACCAGTTTGTACAGGCCAACAGAACATGACTGGCTTTCACACTTGACTACACACGCACAAATAAAGTTTACTGCTGGTATTTGCAATGTCATGTGCGTAGTGCCTCTATTCATATGGTAATGTCAGAATGAGAAAGAACATCATATTTACCTGTAGGACACGTTCTGTACTTGTTGTACGGCTGTCGAGTGTAGGCCTAAAAGGCAAATTATTATCTTGTAGTTGTTGGTGTTCGTAATTTGTAATTAGGCTGAGAGCTGGATAGGGTTTAACAAAAAATATGGTCCATAGCATAGTATCATCGACCTTGATCGCAGAATGGCAAGTCTTAAGCTTCGCTAGATCAGACCGAGGCTCTTTGTCGCCATGCCAAATGGGGCCAATTTTACATTTACTTAACATTGTGAGAACAAGAACGAAATCAGTTTCGTTTGACAGCTTGGCACTTGAAAATAATTGAAATGTAATTTATGAGTGATGTTAGATCAGACTAATTAATTAAGAGCGGCGCCAAATTCGGAGAGGGGGCGGGCTCGCTACCCACTTCCATGTACATTTTTGCGTATATTTTTGCTTATATCTTCGCAATGCACTTTTATAAATTGTGTCAACTTTCCCTGACAGGTTTGCTGATGTCTTGCAGTTATTTTGACACACCTTTTTTTGAAAATAAGGCAAACCTTACCTTCATCGCAAAATGTCTATTTTCCAAAACAGGTGTCTCAATGTAACTTTCCCCTCTTGATAATGATCCGTGTACATACCGTCCAATCAATTACCGTTTGAAAATCGTCAAAAAAAAAAAAAAAAAAGGAACCCTTTACCGTTTACCCTATTATAATCTTGGTGTGGAAACAGAAAAAGCAAATCGTTTACCAGTTACCGTTTATGCGTCTAAAAAAACGAAAACAGAAAAACAAATTTGTTTAACATTTTACCGCTTTTTGAATCTGTTAATTAAATTAAAAAGCAAATCCTTTACCCATTTCTGTCTTTTTAAATTAAAAACTGAAAAATGAAAAAAAAAGGAAACTCTTTACCGGTTACCGTTTTTGAAATAAAAAAAAGGAAAAAGCAAACCTTTTACCGGTTACCGTTTTTGAATTAAAAAAAAAAATCCAGCAAACCCACCCTTCACCGGTTTACCGTTTTAGAATCTAAAAAAGAAAAAGGGAAAAGCAAACCATTAACCGTACACCCTTTTTTTGATTTTTAAAAAGAAAAAAAGGAAAAGCAAAGCCTTTACCGTACACCGTTTTGGGGTCTGTGTTTCGGAAAATGGACAACGCATCGAGTTACAGCATTCCATTTTTGATGCGTATTCCTAAAAACAAAATAAAAAAAAAAAATCTTTCCTTGTATTAAACTATACAGATAAAAAATAATCACAGCTCACTCGTATTTGTTTCATTTTATTTTACTAAAACACAAACAACTAAAAACTACGACAATTTGTTTTGCCAACACAGTAAAGAAAAAAAAGGGTAACAGGAAAAGGAAAAACGAAATATGTTCCTAGTTTCAGCCCAACGAAACCCGAGTGCGGCCAAGTTCGTCAGAAAGTGTCTCGTTGCTGTTTCCAGGGGATAAACAAATTGTCCTCGGGGCGTGGCGGGAGACCCACGATCGATAATGTACATTTACATGAAAGTGTGCATAAGAGTACCGACAAACAGATCGAATTATAATTTCACTTCACTCTTAGGCCAAAAAAAAAATTGGTACGTCTCTGGTCAGACCGAAGTTCCGGAATTGATGCGGCGACACGATTTTTTTTTTTTTTTTTTGGTGGGGGGGGGGGGCGTTTTTTGGGTTGTTTTTCAAGCTTGAATTGTACAGTCGAGGGGGGTACTATTTTGCTTTTTGTGTCCTCATTACACATTGGTGTCCTTCATAATTTGCCTTGGTGCCCTTTATCATTTGCCTTGGTGCAATTTCTTCATTCTTTGGTGCTCCTTGGTACAAAAATTTGAGAATTTGCGGCAATAGAGGGCGTTGTTGTAGCTTCCGGGTAATTTTAATGGGGAAAACAAGTTGACGCGCATGCTTAACACCGACGCGCGTGCTGACTAGACACTGAGTTTCTTTTTTTGGCCTTAAGATACTTTTTTATTTTCTACATCTGCCAAGGCATCAATAAAAACTGGTTTTATTTTCTCCTTCTTAATTTTGTAGTACATGTGAAGTTTCAATTCAATGTGTTAGTCGGCACTCTCTTGGGCCTACCTGTTTTTGAAAATGGACAGTTTGCAACGAAGCTTAGTGTGCCCTGTTTTCATAAAATTGGTGTCAAAATAAATGCAAGACATCAGCAAACATGTCAGGGAAACTCGGCACGATTTAAAAAGTGCATTTTGACCATATCAACGAAAATGTACATGAAGGGTGGTGGTGGCCCCGCCCCTCCGCCCTTTTTTTGCGCCACTTTTAAGTTAATTATACTCTGATCTAAAATCACGCTTCAGTTATATTTCCATAATCTACAAGCGCCAAGCTATTGCTTAAACGTAAAATTGGCCCAATTTGACCATTCTGTAATCAGGGTCGATGATACTATGCTATTCAAGGCCAACACAAAAAAAAGTCTCCGGTTTCTGGTATGCGCGCGCGTCGCCGTAGCCATGCGCTTCGGCAAAATGAAAACGTTTTTTTTTTTTCAATAAAAGATGATGCCTCAAAAACGCCAATTCCCTGGTTTGACTGGAATCCTCCTGCTGCAAAATTTTAACGTTTTAGATGGGGTTATGATCGAGAATAAGCTTAATGTGGCCTCTCTGGACTTCCATTTTGCACTAAGTCTAGTCGGGCACCATTTGCAGTCATCAGCCGACATTTTGAGGCAAAAAAAATTCAGGTAAAAAAAAGCTGCGTCGCCGCACCACTTTTTGGGCAAGCTCCATACCAGAAACCGGAGACTTATTTGTTTTGGCCTAAAGACCATAAGGGGATTTTTTTAAAACCCTACCCAGCTCTCAGTCTTTATCATTGACACTCGACCCGAACATTTCCGTATCATGTCATTCACCAGGTGACGGTGCAACCCGCTCCCGTTATTGTCGGCACGGCCAACCCACAGCCTCGAAGTGTTAACTGGAAGGGTATTCTGTGGACAGGAATAATTCAAGTGGTTTTGGGTTCCTTAACCGTCATTTTGGGGATTGTCACCCTGACTGCATTTGGCCGTTTCTACAATAGCAGTGACATCGGATCTCCAATTTGGTGTGGTATATCAGTAAGTATGAAACAATACTCACCCGAATTCCATGTTATTCTTGTGTATTGACCAGGGACGGATCCAGGAATTTTCGCAGGGGGGGGGGGGGGGTTCATCAGCAAAAAAAAATCGGTAAATGTACACAGGTTTTTTCTCCGGACATTTGGCCTCCATAAAATATAAAACTGGGGGGGGGGGGGGGGGCTGTACCATATTTTAATAGGGGCGCTGTTCAAATTCAACGATTATCAACACTAGATTACAGAATGGGTACCGTAATTTGAACAGGCGGATATTATGCCAGTATAATTTTTTTGGGGGGTGTCACAGCAAAGGGGGGGGGGGGGGGTGTACGTATTTTTTTTGGAATTTGTATGGGATTTTTTTTAGACGGAGTTGGGGGGGCTTACCCCCAATTCCCCCCCCCCCCCGATCCGCGCCTGTTGACAGTCATTTTTCACATACGAGGTTTACGGTGTTTTTTGTTGTTTTGTTTTACGCGTACAATGATACGTTATGTTTTTGACATTTCCATTTTGTGTCCACATAGAAAACTAAAGTTTTCCAATATCTTGCCAATGATCAAGTGGTTGGATTCGTATATACATCTGCTGCACATGTACATTCTAAATGAAGCATGCAGCCTTCCTTAAATGTCAGCCTTGAATGTTTTTACAGTTCTATGTCTTCGCTGGAATCTGTGGAATAGTGTCTGGATCTACGAAGAATTCTGGATCGGTAAGCCATTGTTACGGGTTTCTTTAATACTCGGCAGTATAATGGTGCTCAGTTGTTGCTTCGGATCCTTGGAGTGGAAAATGTTCAAAATGGGAAGAGTAACCAATAAGTAGAATCCTACTATGTTATTTGCAGATAACTATGGCCTGAACATTTTTTAAAGAGTTTGAATAAATTGTGTTTTTTTTCTGCACAGGCTATCGGCTACATGGTCATGTCCATCTTGGCTTGTTTGGCGACGTGCTGCGTCATTGGTTTTGGTGCTGCCAGGATGGCATACATCAATGAACAATGCTATCCGCGTTATACGCGTTATCGTTATAATTATTATGGCCGCGTCGTGACCGTCTATGACAATCCTCCTCCATACTGTGATTTGAAAGTGAGTAGAACTTTAACCTCCTTATAATGAAAAACGTATTCTTGTTACTGCCTCAGGGGGTATCTATCTTCTTCTGCTTTTTAACACCTATATAGGTGTTTGGCCTTCAGCCCAACATTGTAAGAATTTACCATTCTTCTCATTTGTATTCTTCATGACAAATTCTTCTCCAGAACTGTTTGTCAAAATGAAAACATAAATGAACTATCGATTCAATTCAATTCAACTACATATTTATTTCCATGCTTCATGAAAAAAAATATATAGAAAACTTTAGAGAAAAGGGTTAAACCATAAAGCAGTAAATATCAAATTAACAGCAAAATAAAAGAAGTTACTAGAGCATCGGGCTGTTTTAATAAGCAGAAGCTTGTGGAAAACAGCCGACAGAAAAAAACACAGGACAAACAAACAAGCAAACACCCCAACAAACAATCAAAGACATTACAATACGTAAGCTGGCACGAGACAAGGAACATATAATAATAAAATGAAAAGATGGCAAAAGGCTGTATGAGCAAAAAAGACCAAAAAAACAACAACAAAAATAACATGTGAGGAATACAGAAACGCAGTAGACTTAATCAGGAGAGAAGGCTACGATACATAATGGGATTTGGCTATATATAGCACAGGTAACATAGCTCTTGAGATTTCTGGTAATGACGTCACGATGACGTCATCAAGTATCATTTTACAAGCAAGCAAATATTTCTAGATTTAATCTCTCAAAATATATATGAAAATCAACTGTTAAAGATTTAATTTTGTTTTTATGACAATCGATACAATATTGTGGGGTCGTCATTTTTTGTATTAAGTGCAAAATCAGATAACTCTTCCTTCCGGTCGAAACCGGAAGTGCCTGAAAATTTAAAATTGATGTGAACTTGCTTTCAACGATGTGAGTCTCTGCTTAGGCTGTACTTTACAAAAATATTACAGGTGACGTCATCAAATGTTGGAGCACCCTCTAGCGGCATGTTGAAAAAGTCGAATTTTGGTATTTGAGTTGATGTGTTCGGCGAAGTTTGTGGTAATTGCTACAAACATGAAAGCCCAACACCGTGTGGTTGTTCCTATAACCTCTAGTTTCTCATTGAAGTTGCCGTCGTTGCTTCACTCTTGAAGCACAATATAAATGAGAATCACGTCTCCTCCGCTTTTCTTGATTTAAAGTATTTCTAAACTGCGATTTGTGCTTCAACATGTATGATGAAGTTATAAGATTTTCAAAATTGCCTAGACGTTCACAAGACGGATCGTTACGTACCACAAAAATATTTGGGTTTAATATGTGTTGAATTGTGGGATACCCTTAAAGTGTGAAGGTAACTGATACATTATATCTCTTGCAATGATTCTATACAGGCGGCCGTCAATGGTGTTTATGCTACACTGATACTTCTCGCCGTAGCGGAGTTTGTTGTCGCCATCATTGGTGCCAGCATGACCTGCGGTCCCCTTTGCAACGGTGGATCAGCAACTCAGACTGTGGTAGGTACCGCATTGGGACAACACCAAGTTGTATCCTCTGTATCTGCATTGCTTGTTGTTTTATCAAGATCAAGTAATTTACAATTCAGTTGACAAGTCCAGTTTTATGGGTGTATACAACAGCTCATTGTGACTTGACTTTGGTCATGATGCCTTGTGATTAAGTTATTAAGGACTTTTGAGAACTTGTGACTGTTGTATAAAAGGAGTATTTCATGCTTTTGAGGTAAATTCCAGTTTAAATTTAGCAGTCAAATCTAACCTAGGCATGTATACACGTATTGCAGTTATTACCACGTAAGGTCATATAGGCATACCTTTTCATCCTTTGATTTGCTTTCCTTCGAAAGCACTTCCATTTTATTCTGGCAAAAAAAAACTAGTTATTCGCCGTTTCATGCCATGGAATACCACTGAAGCTAGTAGACGAAATGTATAAAGGTATAATAGAGTTTTCGTGTATTCACATCGCTTTCTTAAATTAATGTTACAACGGAAAAAAAACAATATTTGGATAATAAAGCAAATGCCCTATGGATCTACAGTCCTGGCCAAATCTCGCTGAGCCCCCAAGCCCCCGGCCCCCGTTCAATGTTGTCTCTCATTGCGCGGTGTGTGCTCCATCAGCTGTAGAGAACAACATTGACCGGGGGAGCGGGGGAGTGGGTGACCGTGGCAGGCTCAGGAAGTGTCCCAACCATTTTGGCCGGGATTGTAGATTTGCTCAGAAATCAAGAATAATTAGCCACTTAAATCATAAAAAAACCAGATCGATCATAAACAGAGAGTTCGATTGGAAAAGAATGTTCAGATATGGGATCAGCGACAATTACGCGTACGTTTGCAAGGTATCGCCATGATAGGCAATGCATTCAATTAGACGACGATGTAGTTGAAGAAACACTCCAATGAAACACAACTTTTCTTGATAATGACAGATCCACTACCAAGCTCGACCACACATGGTGGTTACCACACAGCCCCATGGCCCGGCCTTCTACAACGTTCCCTCTGGCCAGCCACAAATTGGTAAGAGATGTCTTTTTCAACATTTTAAGTTATAGTAATAATGATCAGATATCAAACTGCGAAGCTTGTGGTCTCTCCCATGTAGCCCTTTTTTTTTAAATTCTTCACAACATCTTTAAGCTGTCTTTTCCTCTGTATATGTGTTCATAGAAAGTATAACACCCTTCTCTGGTCGTCTCATCCTTAAAATTGCATTTCCTAATTTCCCCTTCTCCTGTTTTGATACAGCCTACCCAGCTCAGCAGGGGCAGTATCCGCAGGCTCAAGCGCCCCCACCTGGTGAGCAATAGTACCAAGAACCATTAAATAGGTCATCGATGACCTTTGACCTGAAGGAATCATGATATCTAGTACTTGAAACAGAATTTTAAGTCTTGACTTTTGCTTGTTAACTGTATATGTGGATGTACATAGAACTCACGCGTCGAGAATCAGGTTAAGAGGCAAAACAATATGTTGCCCTGGTTCCCTTTCATACTAACTTTCCGATAAAAGAGAAATTTGGGAGATGTTTAATTGATGTAAAGTATATTAAATGAAAAAAGGTGTACTAAAATATTTACTCAAATATACTGTCTCATCCTTAAAACTTCATTCACCCTTTTTCCTGTTTTGATGCAGCTTACCCAGCCCAGCAGGTGCAGTATCCGCAGGCTCAAGCGCCCCCAACCGGTGAGCAACAGTACCAAGAACTCATTAAATAGGTCAGCGATGACCTTTGACCTGAAGGAATTATGATATCTAGTGCTTGAAACAGAATTTAAAGTCTTGAATTTTGCTTGTTAACGGTATATGTGGATGTTCATTTAGCTTTTATAGAACTCACGCGTCGAGAATCAGGTTAAGAGGCAAAACAATATGTTGCCCTGGCTCCATTTCACAATAACTTTCCGATAAAAGAGAAATGTGGGAGATGTTTAATTGATGTAAAGTATATTAAATGAAAAAAAGTGTACTTTGAGATATTTACTGAAAAGCTGCTGTTACATTACGGTGATGTGTACATTAACCACACTGTCTCATCCTTAACACTTCATTCACCCTTTCTCCTGTTTTGATGCAGCTAACCCAGCCCAGCACGTGCAGTATCCGCAGACTCAAGCGCCCCCAACCGGTGAGCAACAGTACCAAGAACTCATTAAATAGGTCATCGATGACCTTTGACCTGATGGAATCATCTAGGGCTTAAAACGGAATTTAAGTTTTGGCTTGTTCATGTAAACTTTATATGAATGCACATTAAGCTTTTAGCAGTCACGCGTCAAGAAATAGGTTCGGAGGTAAAGCGATATGTTACTCTGGCTCCATTTTAGAATATTTTTTTTCTCAAATGAAAGTTAGAATGTTGGAGATGCTTAATTTGAATCAAGCAGTTAATGAAAAAAAGTATAATATAGGCCTATTCAGATATTTACTCAATAGCTGTTGTAACATTATGCATAATGTATATATTAAATAAACTAAAAATGGGCCATTCCCAAAATCACAGCCTCGGCTGTAGACATTCGGGGCATGTTTTGCGTTTCTGACTAAAATACTAGTTAGTTTTGTTGTATTTAATTGCTGCGTTTTCAAAGACGTCCATCACTGAACGCCAAAGGCAGTGTCTTTCTGTTTGTTTTGTGCATTCGAAATTGCTCCGGAGCCAAATTTAGCCTTAACCAACAGCAGGTTCACCGCTTTACAAATAAAGGTGTGACCAATATAAGCTTTTATATAACCGACATACAAATCCTTGTCCTTTGATTGGAGGAACTCCCATCACGTGACATTCGTTATGGCCCCCATTCACGCCCGGGCTCAAAAAGTATACTATCCGCCAATGGGGAATGGGAAATACTATTTCCAGTTCACTCGGCTTCGCCTCGTGAAATGGAAAAGTCCAGATTTTACCTTGCGATAATATTTCTCCCATTCCACGCTGAGCATAACAGGGAGTCGTATAATTTAGAAAATTGAGTTTATGTTAAATTGTTTGAGGTTCTAGATATGGAATTTATTGCCTTAGTTTTCAAATTGGAAGGGGTTTCGGTGTTATGTTTCACCTGGGGAATCTGTATGATAATGAAATATAAAAACAGCTCTCTGTACAACGCATGACGAGCTGCTTCTCCGAATTAGATCCATTCGTTGATCAAGCTGGTATTGATGGAATAGCCCACATTAGCTTTCTTGCATTCACAGCAAAAACAAATTTAAAAAAAGAATTCAAGATTGCTGACTTGATATAGCCGCTGTGACTTTTTAAACCCCGTCCGTTGACTTCAACAGCACTTGGCGTAAGTTACACACTTATTTGTTTTCTTCTTAAAAGAGATGTCTAAGCTTTGTAATTCACACATATTATATTAGTCAGTACTACTCAGATTTGTCATTTATATGTACACAGTACTCACTTTGGTTTTGCTAATGTATCAATGAGCAAATGATATGTCCCTATGAGAAGGTGATGTTTGAACGTTTTTTTTGTAATTGTTATTATGAGTTATTATTGTTTGATAACATGTCTGTCAATTTTGTTTGCATCAGAACTTCCCGTACCGGGGGGTGGACCTTCAGCTGTGTTTGTGTTTGGTCATGCTGCTAAAAACTCCGTTCCATTGATTTCATATCTTGGATGCTTTCCATACAACAATGACCAGAATTTTAAAATGTTATCCTACACTGTTTGGAACAGAACTGCCGTAAGGGCTGAACATTTAGTTATATTTTATGCTGCTAAAACGTATTCCCATTTCAGGGATGCTTTCTATACAACAACGTCCTTAAGTGTTAAGAAACCACATTTGGAAAAGGGATTAAAACAATAAATAGTCAGGATATCACGTTCACTTGTCTTTAAACTTAATGGATTTTTTTTAATAGTAAAGTTCGTAGTGCAGACCTTATTATGAAACATTTAAAATAAAGAGAATGCTTGAATTCCCATTTGCCTCAACGGTTTTTTTTGTTTTGTGGGGGATGCGGGCACTGGGAATTTGTTGGGGCACATTCCCCCGGCTCCAAGCACACACCCGGCTACTCGGTCATGAATAAAAACTGTTGAAGGAAACGAAGGCGTCGAAAAGTATTGTGGTGAAGTCACTTGAAATAGGCCTACACAACTACGTGCATTTCTTGTGCATGGTTGACGATTGGTGCGCTCACGGAAGTGTAGTTCGTGTACTCACTTTGGGTCACGGGTTTTGCAATAATGTATACAATGAGATCTCGTACACAGTTGAGGGAAAAGGCCTTCAGTACCACTGTGAAGTCGAGGCACTTTTAATGCCACTAAGCGATTGCTTTATTTAGAATATGACGCGGTGGTACCCTTAATTTTGTTTGACAAACCACATATTATATGCACTTGATGAAACTCTATGATGTCACCAAATTGGTCTATGGGGACGGGCATCACTAGCGTTGGGTAGGTAAACGTGTGAGGGGCTACGGAGAATCAACACGAGAAATAGATAATATTGTGTGTAAAAGGCAAGAGGCATTTTCAGTGATGATTTTCAAGAGATGACAAAGTGAAGAGACGAATAAAAGAATAAATGAATGACCGAATACATGAATAAAGTGCGGACAAAAGTTGACGTGTCAGTGAAATAGTAACACTTAGTAACGTGTTTGATTTGATTTAATTGCATTGTTTGCAAACAAAAACAAAAAATCCCATCTTATTAATAATTAATGCGGTACCCGCTGCTATGTACAATAGATTCGAACCAACCAACCGATCCCGTTAGCACGATAGTGGAGAGGTAAGACATCTGCACTAGAAAGCAGGAGGTCGTGGGTTCGAACCCACCTGAGTGTTTTTTTTCCCAACCTTCACTCGGGAGGTAAGACACTTAGTATACAGTGTCTATACGTCGGTGAAGGGCAAAACGTAATTTGATTTACATCACCCCGACGCAAAAATCCCATCTTATTTCTGTCAATTGTTTGTTCTGTTGTAGTAGTAGGTCTACTCATTACTGCTACTTCAGACAGTCCAATACAAAATAACACTTTCCAAGTAATTTTGTTCTCAATAATATTTCACATTTTATACAATCAGTTTCAAATTCGAACTGATTATAACATGAATAGAATGCTTGTATTGTTCTCTTTCAACAATAAGAGTAACAATTATTAAATTCGCACAAATTCTTAGAAATATAAAAAACTCAACAGTCATCAATAAAAAAAAAAAATCAATGAACAAATGAACAATGAATTAATTAACATACTGTTGTATTGTTTACTTGAAAAAGCATGTGGACAAAAAGCCATAAACAATGTCGACATGATGTAAAGTGCAAGATCTGGGGGAGAATTATTCATACTACTCCCATCTCTGATTCCTGTTTACAGGTACCAGAGCGTCAATCGCTTCTCAAAAATGGGGGTAAATACCTTGATCAGAACTAATGCAAGTGCGAAGCCCTTATGGCCTTGGGTGATGGGGTCCGGGGCCTGCTGAAGGGCCCCGGAAATTCTTTTGTGGTGCGATCTGAGGCGATTTCTGACCATTTTAACCAATTTGTTTTTGAGCAAGAGATCGTCATTTATACATTATTTTCGAGTGTGGAGTCATTGAATCAGCTATTCTGAACTACAGAATGAAATATGGGCTACAATTTGTATCCGTTGACGAAAAAAGTGTACAGGGGGGGGGGGACAAACGATACGATACCCCTCACACTTTAAAAAGTGCGTGTGTGAGGGGGTGGGGGTTGGGGGGGGTGGGGTGGGCACATGTCCGGGCACATGTCCAACCCCCCGTCCCCCACCAATTGAAGCCCATGCCTATTTACAATACAGTCAGCTCATTCACAGCACAATACTGTACACTGTCTCAAAATGAGGTACCTAAGCATTTCCCCCTGAAGCACCTGAGTGGTACTAAATCAGGGAAAAAACAGATTTATGATGTTACATATCTCCATGATTGACATGAAAGGGGGGATTTAGTGGCTTTGCACAACTAACTTGCACACCTCGCGTTCAGTGACTGGAGCAAATTTACTTTACACCTACCAGTAATGTGGTGGCGCCCTTTCAAACGAAAAACTACTTCCTGTTTTACTTTTTTCAGCAGAGTGTCTTTTCTTTCCCTTGTACGATATATGGACAAACCCAGTCTGTATGCGCTGTGTGTAGGTCTTTAGAACGCCGTTTCCGTCAGTGACGCCGTTTTAGGAAACAAGAACACTCTATCCAGCGAAAGGTACTGAAACGATTGCGTTTGTTTTTTCGCTTAAATCACTTTTAAATGTCCTATAATAATGTTTATCATTACTATGGCAAGAAAAGCAAGTGCTTATTGGCGCCTTGAGAGAGTGAGACAGGTTTTTCCAGAAGATGTCCCATGGAGCATTTGCGAAACTATGTGAACTTGAAAAATCAGAAGTATAAATGTATTAACACTCAGACCTTATCTCACTTTTATAAAATATGTGAAAATATGGATGAATTGAACCGATCGACCGCCTGACTAATTATGGATTAATTGATTGGATTAACAGATTCCAGAGATACTTTCTGTCACAATGATGACCCCTACCAACGCCCCACCGGCCTACGTGGCTGCGCCTCAGCCCGTCGGCCAGCAACAACTGGTAAGTCCGTGACCACTTCGGGAATTAGACTGTTCAGTTTTGGCTAAAAGTGAAATTAAGACTAATGCAGCAGACTGGGTAATAGCTGCTCATTTCTATGATTGCTTTATTGACAATTGGATCTGTGAGAAAATGTGTAATTTAGAAATCAATGGTGATTTTACTTTCTGTTTGCTCGGGTTGGGTAAAAGATTCCGTCAATGCACCGTCGCCATTTTGCCTACCTTGTACCAGTTTGTACAGGTCAACTGAACATGACTGGCTTTCACACTTGACTACACACACACCAGTAAAGTTTACTACTGGTATTTGCAATGTCATGTGCGTAGTGCCTTTATTCATATGGTAATGTCAGAATGAGAAAGAACATCATATTTACCTGTACGACACGTTCTGTACTTGTTGTACGCCTGTCGAGTGTAGGCCTACAAGGCAAATTATTCTCTCGTAGTTGTTGGTGTTCGTAATTTGTTGGTTTAGGCCTACATTACATCAATCACCGGTATGCAATATGCCATTATGGCGTTGAGTTTGTTCTACAAAGTATCACAAATTCATTTCATCTTTTTCATCACTCCACACTACTACCCAATAAATACCTAGCATATTAGGCTGAGAGCTGGATAGGGTTTAACAAAAATCCCCTTATGGTCCAAGGCATAGTATCATCGACCTTGATCACAGAATGGCAAGTCTTAAGCTTCGCTAGATCAGACCGATGCTCATTGTCGCCATGCCAAATGGGGCCAATTTTACATTTACTTAACATTGTGAAAACAAGAACGAAATCAGTTTCGTTTGACAGCTTGGCACTTGAAGATAATTGAAATATAATTTTTGAGTGATGTTAGATCAGACTAATTAAATAAGAGCGGCGCCAAATTCGGGGAGGGGGCGGGCTCGCTACCCACTTCCATGTATATTTTTGCGTATATTTTTGCTTATATCTTCGCAATGCACTTTTATAAATTGTGTCAAGTTTCCCTGACAGGTTTGCTGGTGTCTTGCAGTTATTTTGACACACATTTTTTGGAAAATAGGGCAAACCTTACCTTCATCGCAAAATGTCTATTTTCCAAAACAGGTGTCTAGATGTAACTTTCCCATCTTGATAATGATCTGTGTACATACCGTCCAATCAATTACCGTTTGAAAATTGTCAAAAAAAAAAAAAAAAAAAAAAAAAAACCTTTACCGTTTACCCTATTATAATCTTGGTGTGGAAACAGAAAAAGCAAATCGATTACCAGTTACCGTTTATGCGTCTAAAAAAACGGAAACAGAAAAACAAACTTGTTTTACATTTTACCGCTTTTTGAATCTGTTAAAAAAATTAAAAAGCAAACCCTTTACCCATTTCTGTCTTTTTAATTGAGAATTGAAATTAAAAAAAGGAAAAAGCAAACCTTTTACCAGTAACCGTTTTTGAATTAAAAAAACCCAGCAAACCCACCCTTTACCAGTTACCGTTTTAGAATCTTAAAAAGAAAAAAGGAAAAGCAAACCATTAACCGTACACCCTTTTTTGAATTTTAACCCTTCGCGTGCTAATTTTTGGCGCTGTGATATTAGACGGCTGCATGGAATCAATCCATGACACAATGTAATTTGAGCTACCCGGCCCTCAAAGTCCACCATTCACCCAGATTAACCCCTGGTATCACTCAGGCCCTATAAACAGTCAATAAAACCAGACACTAACCTCCTCAATGCCATTTGACAGTTCCATTTTTGCCACAGGGGTGGTCGAGGTAATCCCTATGTGAACAATGCATTTGTACACAAGCCTATGTAAATGCGCACAAGCACATTAGGTTTTCCCGCCAATTTCCAACCCCTCCAGTAGGATCACAAGACTTACACCCCCTCTAGTGGATGAACCATGGTCCATACTAGGATCTAGCGATAGATGACCTGGGCATGGCTAACACGTGGCTGGGACAATAAAAAACAAAGAAAAAGCAAAGCCTTTACAGGACACCGTTTTGGGGTCTGTCTTTCGAAAAAGGGACAACGCATCGAGTTACAGCATTCCTTTTTTGATGCGTATTCCTAAAAACAAAATAAAAAATCCTTGTCCTCTGTATACAGATAAAAAAATATCACAGCACACTCGTATTTGTTTCATTTTATTCTACTGAAACACAAACAACTAAAAACTATACGACAATTTGTTTTTTGGGTTTTTTTTCCCCGCTCAAACACGTAGTAGTAGAAGTAGTAGTACATTTATTTCGATGCTGTCCTTGGATGAAGGCTACAGTGTTTACAATAAGTTAATACAATATTACAGGTTAAGTTTAATATCAAATTATTACACAAAGAACAACATTTAAGTTTTGGTGAAGCAAAAATGCTTTTGTACACTAACCTAGGGACAGACAATGGGACAGACAGGACAAAGGACTACAACAACAAATGAGTGTGCATGCAGGTACTAAGACATAACAATACGAGATAATTTACACATTACATTTATAAATATGCATCAAGAAGTTGTTTTCTTAGTTTTTGACAAATATAGCCTGTGATGGTGATTTTTTCATAGATTCACTAAGACTGTTCCAGTAATTTGCACCACGTTGAATAAGATTGTTTTTTAACAAGGTCGTTCGACTGTAACAAACATGGATATTTTTTCTAGAAGCACTTCGAGTATTGTGTGAATGTATGTTTGATGATAACGAAAAATATGAGCTAAAACCAGGTAATGCATTATTTGCCAACACAGTAAAGAAAAAAAGGGTAACAAGAAAAAGAAAAACGAAACCTATCACTAGTTTCAGCCCAACGAAACCCGAGTGCGGCCAAGTTCGTCAGAAAGTGTCTCGCTGCTGTTTCCGGGGGATAAACAAATTGTTCTCAAGGCGTGGCGGGAGACCCAGGATCGATAATGTACATTTACATGTGTGCATAAGAGTGCCGACAAATAGATCGAATTCCAATTTCGCTTCACTTTTAGGCCAAAAAAAAAAAAAAAAATGTCGGTCTCTGGTCAGACCGAAGTTCCGGAATTGATGCGGCGACGCGGTTTAGGCCAAAAAAAAAATAAGTCGGTCTCTGATCAGCGCGCGCGTCGATTTTAATCATGCGCGTCAATTTTTTTTTTCCAAAATGTTCCGCGGTAGCTCCAACAGCGCCCTCTATTGCCGCACCTGCTCATTTTTTTTTTTACCAAAGAGCAACAAAGAATAGGAAATTGCACCAAGGCAAATGATCGAGAGCACAAGGCAAATTATGGAGGACACCAGTGTACACGAGGACACCAAAAAAGCAAAATAGTACCCCACCTTGTCTGTACAATCCAAGCTTGAAGAAAAAAAAAATCAAAAAAAAAACGCGTCCCCGCGTCAATTCTGGAACTTTGGTCTGACCAGAGACAGAATTTTTTTTTTGGCCTTATTTTATTTTTTATTTTTTGGTGGTTTTTTTTCTTCAAATTTTGAATTGTACACTCAAGGTAGGTACTATTTTGTTTTTATGTGTCCTCATTACACATTGGGGTCCTCCATAATTTGCCTTGGTGCCCTTTATCATTTGCCTTGGTGCAATTTCCTCATTCTTTGGTGCTCCTTGGTACAAATATTTGAGGAGGTGCGGCAATAGAGGTCGTTGTTGTAGCTTCTGGGTTAACTTGAAGGGGAAAAAAGGTTGACGCGCATGATTAACATCGACGCGCGCGCTGACTCGAGACCGAGTATTTTTTTTTTGGCCTTAAGATACTTTTTCATTTTCTACAACTGCCAAGACATCAATAAAAACTGGTTTTATTTTCTCCTCCTTAATTTTGTAGTACATGTGAAGTTTCAATTCGATGTGTTAGTCGGCACTCTCTTAGGCCTACCTGTTTTTGAAAATGGACAGTTTGCAACGAAGCTTAGTGTGCCCTGTTTTCATAAAATTGGTGTCAAATAAATGCAAGACATCAGCAAACATGTCAGGGAAACTCGGCACGATTTAAAAAGTGCATTGTGACGATATCAGCGAAAATGTACATGAATGGTGGTGGTGGCCCCGCCCCCTCCGCCCTTTTTGTGCCACTTTTAGTTAATTACTCTGATCTAAAATCACGCTTCAAATATATTTTCATTATCTACGAGCGCCAAGCTATTGATTAATTAAAATGTAAAATTGGCCCAATTTGCCTTGGCGAAACTGGCCATTCTGTCATTAGTGTCGATGATACTATTGTGGCGAAACGAGCTATACACCCTTCGTGGCGGGAATAACTAGGTGACCCGACAGTCTGACCCGATCGAAGAATGTAATTAGACCTGGCCTTAAGGCGAGCCATCAGATAACGACCGTTCGGGTACTGGGTCCGGTATGCTAATTTCTTTCACCCCAATCGGTACGAAGCCAGAAGCCACCCGGTCACTGAAGCGTGACGCCCCAATCGGTCCAACCTGGTGACTCATGGTTTCACAATAGGCAACATAAATTGAAGCCTAGCCATGTTGGAGGATTATTCGGCCCACTGGGATTACCAGCGGCAACTTCTATGAAGCTCATCACAGTCATTGTTGCCTGCTTGAGGATGAGCGCGTCGCAAATTGGTTCCTTTGTGATGAGCCAGAGCCATGGTGCAGAAGCCAGGTGGAGTTAATCCAGGCCGATCGGTTCCATGCAAGGTCCCAATCCCTTCAACATACTGGGCGGGCTCAACCCCGAACGGTCCGGGGAGGGATTCTAATTTGAGGGCTCGCCTAACCCACAAAAATATTTATAAACCTCGCACAAGGATGAGCGGTTACCTGGCCTGACGCAAGGGGGGATATAGTTAACGAACGGCGGACTAAGCCTAGGGGCTGTTCGTTTGGCGGAAATATACCACCGATCTGCGATTAATTAAGTATTTGACTTTATTGACAAAAGAGGGGACTAACTTATTCAGATATATCCAACAGAGAGCGGGACTACATAAGCTTCACAGTGACCAGTTATTCCAAGATGTTAATCAGCTAGTTTATTCCTTTAGCACACTTCAAATATAATGTCAATGCGTCACCATTCAATAATTTATACAACGATGAACCTCACAGATCTGATGAATCCAGGTAAACCTCGGTGTTCGAATTAACACTGATAAACCTCGTTCTTAAAACAAGCACTAGTAAACCTCGCTCTTAGAATAAGCACTAGTAAACCTCCCTCTTAGAATAAGCACTAGTAAACCTCACTGTGATAATCTAGTAAACCTCGCTGTGATAATAAGCACTAGTAAACCTCGCTGTGATAATGAACACTAGTAAACCTCGCTATTAGAATAAGCAGTAGTAAACCTCGCTGTGATAATGAACACTAGTAAACCTCGCTGTTAGCTGAAGGGTCAACTGCACCCCTTGTCATTAACTTATACAATTATAATCTTCGTACGGCTCTTGGGTCAACTGCACCCTTTATTAGCTTATGCAATTATAATCGTCTGGTTCAACAGGGGTCAACTGCACTCCCTTATGATTAACTTGCACAATTATAACTCACAGCTTAGCGGGGTAATTCACTTAAGGTAAACCTCACTTGGGTATACCTCACCTAGACTTGAGGTTTCTAGTTTATCAGAAAGTGGTCGTCTGCACCACTGACTTAAATAACGGGCTAGTGTTCTTTCACTTAGCACAAATGACCCCAATGAGGTCTACAAATAACAGAATAGATTTATACAATAGAACACAATCCTTGCTACTGGCTTGACCGTACCAGCGAATTACACACACGGGATACTTAGTAACGTTTCTATGACCCACCGGACGATAATAATAGCCCTCTGAACGTTAACCCAGTAAACCTTCGGGAAACTCAGGATTCACGGACTTTACAGGGCCGCAATCAAGTCACGATTCCCTCCACAAGTCACGATTAAGCAGGTTCCCCGGCAGGAAAAGCGAGCTCAGTTGTCCAAGTCCGCATCAACCGCAGCCACGCCAATTGGCATAGATCAACGGCAGACAGACCTTCCGAACAGTCTTAGCTACACTTCTTCCTCAATGGGAAAACAAGCCTACGGACTCACAGGGCAGCTATACCGCAGCTACGCGTAATGGCACAAACAACGGAAGACAATCCTTAAGTCTGAAGTAAGCCTAACTGTTCCCCAACCTTCAGATTTACTCCGGGTCCGACTATTATCTTAACTCAGGCCCTATATCTGAAATATCCAGACTTCTTAACAACAATCCACCCCAAATCATATCCGATAAGACCTTAAACTGCACAGGGGGATGTAAACAACGAAGTCCAGCTTTACTGACCGATCACACAAGGCGCGATGGGGCTTTCTCCCGCTCCGGTCCAACCACGGTAACCCAGTAAACGCTGTCAGCTCACGAGATTGCACGACACAACGCGGTCACTCCCAGGAATTTACTCGTTGAAGTCTCTCACAGCAGTGCCGATCCCACGCCAGGCCACGAGGCAATCGCCCCAGACCAAGCCGGATGCACGCTGCTGATTGGTCGCTGCGCGATATCACGCCCTTGTTCACGCGGTACATGCCTGAATAATTAATAGCCAGACATGCCCATCAGCCTAGTGTACATGCAGGACGCGCATGCCGATTGGTTGCCCCACAGTATCACGCGCTCTAACGCGCGGACTGACGTGATGCTTCTGAGGCTAGACTTGATATCAAAACTCTCAGTTTTTATCATTGCCACTCGACCCGAACATTTCCGTATCATTCACCAGGTGACGGTGCAACCCGCTGCCGGCGTTACTTTCGGCACGGTCAACCCACAGCCTCGAAGTGGTAACTGGAAGGGTATTCTATGGACAGGAATAATTCAAGTGGTTTTGGGTTCCTTGACCGTCATTCTGGGGATTGTCACCCTTTCAGCATTTAACCGTGTGAACGATAGCAGTGATATTGCATCCCCACTTTGGTGTGGTATCGTAGTAAGTATGAAACAATACTCCCGAATTCCATGCCATTCTTGTGTATTGACCAGGGGCGGATCCAGGAATTTTCGCGGAGGGGGGGTTCATTAGCCAAAAAAATCGGAAAATGTACACAGGTTTTTTTCTCCGGACATGTGGCCTCCGTAAAATATAAAAACTGGGGGGGGGGGGGGGGGGGAGCTGGTACCATATTTCAATAGGGGCGCTGTTCAAATTCCACGATTATCAACACTAGATTACAGAATGGGTAAGGTAATTTGAACAGGCGGATACTATACCAGTATAATTTTTTGGGGGGTGTCACAGCCGGGGGGGGGGGGGAGGGTGGACTTATTTTTGGGGAATTTGTATGCGAATTTTTTTTTTTTAAAAACAGTACCGATTTGTTTGTTTCTTTGTTTCTTGTGTAAGTTCTGATGCCTATTGACTCTTTTAGCTAGGTGCAGTCGTTTTAAAAGGAAAGAGTTGTGTGGAGAGAGGAAAATGAATTGGGCGGAATATTTCCACCTCACAAAATTTATTTCTCACTTTTCACATAGCTTACGAGGTTTACGGTGTGTTTTTTTGTTTTGTTTTACGTGTACAATGATACGTTATGTTTTTGACACTTCCATTTTGTGTCCACATATCTTGTTTAAGTTTTTCAATATCTTGCCAATGATGGTTGGGTTCGTATAAACATCTGCTACACATGTACATTCAAAATGAAGCATGTAGCCTTCCTTAAATTTCAGCCTTGAATGTTTTTACAGTTCTATGGCTTCGCTGGAATCTGTGGAATAGTGTCTGGATCTAAGAAGCATTCTGGATGGGTAAGCCATTGTTAAGGGTTTCTTTAATACTCGGCAGTATCATGGTGCTCAGTTGTTGCTTCCTTGAAATGGAAAATGTTCAAAATGGGAAGAGTAACCAATAAGTAGAATCCTACTATGTTATTTGCAGATAATTATGGCCTCAATATTAACATAGAACCATTTAGCGAATATTGGACCACTTCCAGCGATGTAGCCTACATCAAGATTTTTTTTAAAGAGTTTGAATAAATTGTGTGTTTTTCTGCACAGGCTGTCGGCTACATGGTCATGTCCATCTTGGCTTGTTTGGCGACGTGCTGCGTCATTGGTTTTGGTGCTGCCAGGATGTCATTCATCAATGAACACTGCTATCCGCGTTTAATTACGCGTTATCTTTATAATTATTATGGCCGCGTCGTGGCCGTCTTCGTGGCCGTCTATGACGATCCTCGTTCACACTGTGATTTGAAGGTAAGTAGAACTTTAACCTCCTTATAATGAAAACGTATTCTTGCTTCTGCCTCAGGGGGTTTCTATCTTCATCTTTTTTACACCTGTATAGGCCTATTAGGTGTTAGGCTTTCAGCCCAACATTGTAAGAATTTACTATTCTTCTAATTTGTACTCTTCATGAAAAATTCTTCCTCAGAACTGTTTGTCAAAATGAAAACATATATGAATTCAATTCATTTCAACTGTAAATTCATTTCCAAGCTTCATGAGAAAAATATATACAAACTTTAGAGAAAAGCGTTAAACCATAAAGCAGTATATATCAAATTAACAGCAAAATAAAAGAAGTTAATAGAGCATCGGGCTGTTTTAATAAGCAGAAGCTTGTGGAAAACAGCCGACAGAAAAAACACAGGACAAACAAACAATCAAACACCCCAACAAACAAACAAAGATATTACAATGGGTAAGCTGGCACGAGACAAGGAACATATAATAATAAAATGAAAAGATGGCAAAAGGCTGTATGAGCAAAAAGACAACAAAAAAACCCAAAAATAACATGTGAGGAATACAGAAACACAGTAGACTTAATCAGGAGAGAGGGCTACGATGCATAATGGCAGATAAGAGCTTGCTTGTATGAAGACTTGAAAAGACCGCTGACATCTGATACGCTCATCTATAGCATTCGATACGCAAGGACCAAAGAAGCGAATGGTGTTCACAGAATAAGAGGTGCGAGTGAATGGAACATATAGATTGGTGCAGGATCTCGTGGAGTGGCTATAGTATGGCGCGAACGGAAGTGAAGAAGGAAGAGAAGACTAGCGGAAGAAGGTTGTTAGTGAACTTATACATGAATATCCAGGTATGGAGTTTGTTAATGTAATGAATAATGTACTTATAATTAGGAGTGGAAATTCGCAAAAATGATGAGTATTTCTGGAGCTCTGACTGAAACGTGTTCACTGTTCACCCAACCATAACACAACCATGATGCATTATCATGTATTTTTTTTTTTCAAAACATTAATGCACAACCCACTGAGGATGTACTTTGTTGATATTACGTCATTATGACGTCATTATGGGTCAGGTAATCTTTAAAAATAAATAAGAAATCACCCGTGAGATGCCGGAATTTGAATTTTACGGGAATTGATATGATAATACATGATCTTCATCACGTCAAATCACGTGGCCCTTCTTTCCGGTTGAAGCCGGAAGTGCTCAATAATTCGAAATTGGAAAAAGATGTGAACCTGTTTTTAACGATGTTAGTCTCTGCCTATGTTGAACTTTACCAAATAATATCGGTGACGACAGGTTAAAACTGTCAAAAACGCATTTTCAGTCGATGTGTGTAGCGACATGTGCGGTAATCGCTTCAAAATTTCATACAACACCGGTGCGAGTAAAACATTGATGACGTCATCAGATCAGAAGTTATAATAAAAAGACCTTTTAAAAACCTTACGAAATTGCTGAAAAATCAACCGCGACAGATACAATCAAGATTTGGCTATATATAGCATAGGTAACATAGCTCTTGAGATTTCTGGTAATGACGTCACGATGACGTCATCAAGTATCATTTTACACGCAAGCAAAGATTTCTAGATTTAATCTCTGAAAATCAATATAAAAATCAACAGTTAGAGATTTAATTTTGTTTTTATGACAATCGATACAATATTGTGGGGTCGTCATTTTTTTGTATTAAGTGCAAAATCGGATAACCCTTCCTTCCGGTCGAAACCGGAAGTGCCTGATAATTTAAAATTGATGTGAACTTGTTTTCAACGATGTCAGTCTCTGCTTAAGCTGTACTTTACAAAAATATTACAGGTGACGTCATCAAATGTTAGAGCACCCTCTAGCGGCATGTTGAAAAAGTCGAATTTTGTTTTTTGAGTTGATGTGTTCGGCGAAGTTTGTGGTGATTGCTACAAACATGATAGCCCAACACTGTGTGGTTGTTCCTATAACCTCTAGTTTCTCATTGAATTTGCCGTCGTTGCTTCACTCTTGAAGCACTATATTAATGAGAATCACGTCTCCTCCGCTTTTCTTGATTTAAAGTATTTCTAAACTGCGATTTGTGCTTCAAAATGTATGATGAAGTTATAAGATTTTCAAAAATGCCTAGACGTTCATAAGACGGATCGTTACGTACCGCAAAAATATTTAGGTTTAATATGTGTTGAATTGTGGGATACCCTTAAAGTGTGAAGGTAACTGATACATTATATCTCTTGCAATGATTATATGCAGGCAGCCATCAATGATGTTTCTGCTACACTGATACTTCTCGCCATGGTGGAGTTTATTGTCGCCATCATTGGTGCCAGCATGGCCTGTGGTCCCCTTTGCAGTGGTGGATCAGCAACTCAGACTGTGGTAGGTACTGCATTGTGACAACACCAAGTTGTATCCTCTGTATCTGCATTGCTTGTTGTTTTATCAAGATCAAGTATTAAAATTACAATTCAGTTGACAAGTCCAGTTTTATGGTCGTATACAACAGCTCATTGTGACTTGACTTTGGTCATGATGCCTTGTGATTAAGTTATTAAGGACTTTTGAGAACTTGTGACTGTTTCATGCTTTTGAGGAAAATTCCAGTTTAAATTTAGCAGTCTAATCCAACCTAGGCATGTATACACGTATTGCAGTTATTACCAAGTAAGGTCATATAGGCATACCTTTTCATCCTTTGATTTGCTTTCCTTCAAAATCACTTCCATTTTATTCTGGCCAAAAAAATCTGTTATTCGCCGTTTCATGCCATGGAATACCACTGAAGCTAGTAGACGAAATGTATAAAGGTATTATAGAGTTTTCGTGTATTCACATCGCTTTCTTAAATTAATGTTACAACGGAAAAAAATAACATTCGGATAATAAAGCAAATGCCTTATGGATCTACAATCCTGGCCAAATATCGCTGAGCCCCCAAGCCCCCGGCCCCCGTTCGATGTTGTCTCTCATTGCGCGGTGAGTGCTCCATCAGCTGGAGAGAACAACATTGACTGGGGGAGCGGGGAGTGGGTGACCGTGGCAGGCTCAGGAAGTGTCCCAACCATTTTGGCCAAGATTGTTGGTTTGCTCAGAAATCAAAAATAATTAGCCACTTAAATCATAAAAACAGATCGATCTTTAAACAGAGAGTTCGATGGGAAAAGAGAGTTCGATGCATTCAATTAGACGACGATGAAGTTATTAAAGAACACTCCAATGAAATATAACTTTTCTTAATAATGACAGATCCACTACCAAGCTCGACCACACGTGGTGGTTACCACACAGCCTTAGGGACCGGCCTTCTACAACGTTCCCGCTGGCCAGCCACAAATTGGTAAGAGATGTCTTTTTCAACATTTTAAGTTATAGTAATAATGATCAGATATCAAACTGCGAGGCTTGTGGTCTCTCCCATGTAGCCCTTTTTTTTTAATCTTCACAACATCTATAAGCTGTCTTTCTCTCTGTATATGTGTTCATAGAAAGTATAACACCCTATTCTGGTCGTCTCATCCTTAAAACTTCATTTCCTAATTTCCCCCTTCTCCTGTTTTGATACAGCCTACCCAGCTCAGCAGGGGCAGTATCCACAGGTTCAAGCGCCCCCACCTGGTGAGCAAAAGTACCAAGAACTCATTAAATAGGTCATCGACGACCTTTGACCTGAAGGAATCATGATATCTAGTGCTTGAAACAGAATTTTAAGTCTTGACTTTTGCTTGTTAACTGTATATGTGGATGTACATTTAGCTTTAATAGCACTCACGCGTCGAGAATCAGGTCAAGAGGCAAAACAATATGTTGCCCTGGTTCCCTTTCATACTAACTTTCCCATAAAAGAGAAATGTGGGGGATGTTTAATTGATATAAGGTGTATTAAATGAAAAAAGTGTACTAAAATATTTACTCCAAAGCTGCTGTTACATAACGGATAATGTATATATTAACTACACTGTCTCATCCTTAAAACTTCATTTACACTTTTTCCTGCTTTGATGCAGCTTACCCAGCCCAGCAGGTGCAGTATCCGCAGGCTCAAGCGCCCCCAACCGGTGAGCAACAGAACCAAGAACTCATTAAATAGGTCATCGATGACCTTTGACCTGATGGAATTATCTTGGGCTTGAAACGGAATTTAAGTTTTGGCTTGTTCATGTAAACTGTATGGATGCACCTTTTGCTTTTAGCAGTCACGCGTCAAGAAATAGGTTCAGCGCTAATGCGATATGTTGCTCTGGCTCCATTTTAGAATATTTTTCTCAAATGAAAGCTAGAATGTTGGAGGTGCTTCATTTGTATCAAGCAGTCAATGAAAAAAAGTATAATATACTCAGATATTTACTCAAAAGCTGTTGTAACATTACGCATAATGTATATATTAAATAAAGTAATAATGTGCCATTCCCGAAATCACAGCCTCGGCTGTAGACATTCGGTGCATGTTTTGCGTTTCCGACTGAAACACACGTTAGTTTTGTTTGATTGGTTTGCCGCATATTCAAAGACGTCCATCACTGAACGCCAAAGGCAGTGTCTTTCTGTTTGTTTTGTGCATTCGAAATTGCTCCGGCGCCAAATTTAGCCTTAACCAACAGCAGGTTCACCGCTTTACAAATAAAGGTGTGACCAATATAAGCTTTTATATAACCGACATACAAATTATTGTCATTTGATTGGTGGAACTCACATCAGAATATTGAGTTTATGTTAAATTGTTTGAGGTTCTAGATATGGAATTTATTGCCTTAGTTTTTAAATTGGAAGGGGTTTCGGTTTTATGTTTCACCTGGGGAATCTGTATGATAATGAAATAAAAAACAGTTCTCTGTACAACGCATAACGAGCTGCTTCTTCGAATTAGATCCATTGGTTGATCAAGCTGGTATTGATGGAATAGCCCACATTAGCTTTCTTGCATTCACAGCAAAAACAAATTAAAAAAAAAGAATGCAAGATTGCTGACTTGATATAGCTGCTGTGACTTTTTAAACCCGTTCCGTTGACTTAAACAGCACTTGGCGTAAGTTGCACACTTATTTGTTTTCTTCTTAAAAGAGATGTCTAAGCTTTGTCATTCACACATATTATATTAGTCAGTACTACTGAGATTTGTATATTATATGTACACAGTACTCATTTTGGTTTTGCTAATGTATCAATGAGCAAATGATATGTCCCGATGAGAAGATGATGTTTGAACGGTTTTTTTTGTAATTGTTATTATGAGTAATTATTGTTTGATAATATGTCTGTCAATTTTGTTTGCATCAGAACTTCCCGTACCGGGGGGGGGGGGGGGGAGAGACCTTCTGTTGTGTTTGTGTTTGGTCAGGCTGCTAAAAACTCCGTTCCCCTGATTTCATTTCTGGGATGCTTTCCATACAACAATTAATGTTCTTTAGTCTTAAGAAATAACAAATGGGAATGGACACGCAAACTTGTAAGCATGATATCACGTTTATTGTGATTATGATTTAATGTTTCTTTTTTATCGCAACTTCGTTATGCAGATCCTATATCAAAGGTTTTAAATAGACAGAATGTTTTGGTTCTGATCGCTCAACATTAAATAAATAATTTTCAAATGTTTGAATTTGCTTTTAAATTCTGTACTTGTACTTTTATATTTGTTGTGAAGACTTTTCGTCTGGCCTAGACAAAATATAGTATTGGACCCACGAAACCTCAGCTGGTATATGCAGTCTTATAATTCCGATCATGTTTTATGTAAACTTACAGTATATGACCTGAGCTCAGCGTGTAATATAAAAAGCTCCTAAATCTCCGTCGACAATCGGGCTTGCCCAGATTAGAGTAAAGGGACCGGGGACCAGTCTACGATCTGTCGCCTGCCTTTGTTTGGCTCGTCCCCAGCGCATTGCACGCTCCATCCAAAGTGTTCAATCCAGACGCAAAAACTTGACTTAAAAGCACGCCTAATAAAAGCATTGTGGGTATAGGTCAGTTGTACGTGCATTTCGTGCGCATGGGTGGTGCACTTGGGAAAGTTCAGACTTTCGGTTACGGGTTTTACAATATGTATCCGATAAAAGCTCAAGGAATTGCAAGGCTATTACTTATCACTCGGTGGTACCAGCGCCATAGCGTAGGGAGAAGCGAGCCCTGGGAAGAAGGATGAGACGCTTTTTATGCCACTAAGCAAATGCTTAATTTAGAATATGACGTAATGGTGCGCAATATTATTGCATGACAAACCCAGTCGGTAAGCGCTGTGTTCAGTACGCCGTGCTAGGCAGTGACGACGGTTGAGGAAACAGGATCACTCCAGCGTAAAGGTAAAACGGTCGCATTTGTTTTCACTTTGTTTTGCCACTAAATTATACCTCGTAGACGGAAGGAAAGCAGGTCTTTACTCGCGCCTGCCGAGAGAGACAGTCGTTTCCAGTGGATGTTTCTCAAAATGCACACTGGAACATAATACCGAAATAAATTGTGTTGCTTCGACTCTTTTGCCGTTTTACAAGTCATGTTTGAAATACGAGCAAATGTTGATAATCGGACCGACAGACAGACCGATTGATGATTGATTGATTAATTGAATTACACAGAATCCGGAGATACTTTCTGTTACCATGATGAACACTAACAACGCCCCACCTGCCTACGTGGCTGCGCCTCAGCCTGTCGGCCAGCAACAACTGGTAAGTCAGTCAACTCCACCTGTATTTAAAATATGAACGTTCAGTATAGTGAAAAGTAGGGTCTATGTTGTAGACTGAGTAAATAACGGTCTATATCAGCTAAAATATGTTTATTATTATCAGTCATCAGTTCTATGAGATACTTAATATGTTTTGAGATTGATGTGATGGTGCTTTTGTATAATAATCCGGCATCGGTTTTACTATGCCGTCGCCATTACCTGCTTTGTACCATTCAGTACAAGCTAGATGTATACGATTGGTCTCATATACATGACTAAACACTCACAAATACAGTTGCCTGTTGGTGTTCGCAATGTCATTTACGTACTCAGGCTAGGACTCTATTCATATGGTAATTTTAGCACGAGAAAAATGAAATTCTTTCTACCTCAAGGACATGTTTTGTGTGTTGCGCGAGTGTACAAGAGTCAAACATTATTGAATTTCTATTGGTTGGGTTTACATTGCACTTACACGAAATATGCTAATATGGTTTTGACTTTGTTATATAAAATATGACAAATTCATTTTACCGCAATCAACACTCCCCACTATCACCCTATAAATTCCCAAAATATCATTGTCACTCAACCCAAGCATCCTCATTCACCAGGTGACGGTGCAACCAGCTCCTGTTACTGTCGGCACGGTCAACCCACAGCCTCGAGATGGTGACTGGAAGGGTATTCTATGGACAGGAATAAGTCAAATGGTTTTGGGTTCCTTGACCGTCATTCTTGGGATTGTCACCCTGACAGTATTTAGCAGTGTAGAACGCAGTGATTTTGCATCCCCAATTTGGTGTGGTATCTTAGTAAGTGATTTGAACATTATTCGCCATAATTTCATGCTACTTGTTTATTGACAGTGCTGATTTATTTTCCTTGGGCTGTTCGTTGGGTTGCTTGTTTGCTTGTTTATTTGTTTCTTTTGTTGGTTCTACTGCCTCATGATCGTTGTTAACTTGTTCAGCATCAAAACTGTTGTTTCATTAGGTCGTTAAGCTCAGTGCAGTCGTTTATGAAGCGGGTTTGTGTAGAGAAAGAGGAGACATGGAGGAATATTTCCACCAGGCAACGATTTTTTTTCTCATAGAAATAAAAAGAAAGGGTTTTACTTGCACGAGGTTATGAAACAGGGCTTTTTCGTCTGTTCACCAAAAGGAGTTTCGTTTTACATGTACAATGAAAGGTTTGGGATGCAATAGACACTTCCATGTTGTGTACACATAGACGGCTAAAGTTGTCGCACACTGCTAAGGGCAGGTTCATGATGTGGTGTCCACCACCTTGCTAATGATAATGGTGTAGGATTCGTATATAGCACCACAGCCTTGAACAGGGTATCAAATTAAAGGGGACAACAAGACCCGGCAGTGGGTACTTTGGCTTTTATGTAGTCATGTTGTCCATGCAAGGTGGAAGTATACGGTGATTGTTTTGTTTTTAAGGAATATAAAAAGGTTTATATTTTGTGCCAAATAAGATTTTTGTTGGTTATTAGCTTGTAAGCATGTCTGAACTTGCTCAAAAGATGGGCGTACAATCTGTAACGTGAGTTAGCGTATGCACAAGCTCCTGAAATACACACCTCTGTACATGTTATGATTATGTTTTAGTAATTGTCGAGCTTATGTTTTTGTAATGGTCGAGCATGGCTTACACTCTGATGATGCACGAGCACTGAAAATATTTTTTGTTTCCATCAGTGCACATTGTGAGGACTTTCAAATGCAAGGTATTTAATTTTCTGCCTTGTCTTTTTTGTGTGTAATAGGAGTCAAGGATGAAAAAAACATTTATGGCCCAACCGCATTAGTTGGTCTTTTCCTTTAGTTTAGTTTCTTAATTTCAAGGGATATTCTGTGACGAAAAATCCATTCTAAACGCTTTGACTTTAAAGAATACTAATGCAGAGTTGACGAAAGACCCCCTCGAAATGTGATGTGAGTTACCATGGAACTTCCCACATACATCTGCTGCACAAGTACCGTAATTTTCGGAATATAAGCCGCGGCTTATACGTTGATTTTGCCCATGAAAATGTT
Source organism: Patiria miniata (assembly GCF_015706575.1). Taxonomy (NCBI): domain Eukaryota; kingdom Metazoa; phylum Echinodermata; class Asteroidea; order Valvatida; family Asterinidae; genus Patiria; species Patiria miniata. The sequence continues at coordinate 18,303,301 of NW_024037061.1, forward strand.
TACTGCGGCTTATACACAGGGCGGCTTATACGCCGAGCCTTGAAGAATAAAAATGAAATTCACATGTGTATTTAATGTACTGGTATTAGAAGAGATATGTTGCTGAAATGAATTATAAATTAAGAAAGTCATTAACAAACCGAAACCATGTCTCACGTAAAGGTACCGAGCGGTAAAAAAGTACGGTGATGAAAGCTGTCTTCGACACTTGCCACCAGCCGTACGTGATACTGGTACAGTGCAGCAGCGATATATGCAGGCATGCTTTCCCAACAGCGGACCACACCATTTGTGGTAACAAAGGGGTGTTCTTTCTTGGGAACAATAATTACCAATATTTTCGCTGTTTAAAAAAAAAGAAAAAAGACCACTAAAATTTTTATGGCGTTCGAAACATTTTTTTATTACATAATCAGTTGTTCAACGTCACAATATATTTTGTTTTCTTGAAATGTATTCAAGAAACGATGTAAAACTCAAAAGAGGGACTAAATCACCCCTTACAAAATTAATGGAATCGTCTATTAAAATGTCCGCTTCGTTTTGACTATTTCCGAAGAAAGTTACGATCGAAACTTGAATTTTTCTCGCAACTAATCGCAACAATTTGATAAGTTTTGCGGTAAAAACGGACCTGTTTATTCTTAGGACAAAACAAATCAGCATCTGTTGCCACAAAGCAAGATTTGTAGCGCTCCAGTCAGACAACACACGGTGGGTTGCATACTCTCTCACGTGCTGTGGGAAAATGTTGTCATTCACCGGCGTGCGTGGCGCAGGCTGCCGGGCTATGACGGGGCAGCCGGCAGCAGTTCCCATTGTTTATTTCTCATCAATTCCCATATTTGTTTGTAAAAGTTTCGATTGTAAATGATTTGATATAACTTTTGTGGTCCTTTTAATAGCTTCTGTAGTGTAAATGGAACTGGTTTAGAGCATTTTGACTAGAATTTGGAGGCCTTACAAAATTGAAACCGCAGCGGTCGGTGCGGCTTATACGCCGGTGCGGCTTATACGCCGACTTCAAATCTTTATTTGCAGATTTTTGCGTGCTGCGGCTTATACGCCGCGCGGCTTATATTCCGAAAATTACGGTACATGTTCATCCCAGATGGCAATGGTGAAAGGCCATGGCCTTGAAGGCCATGGTATGGTGTTCTATTGACGCCAAATCTGCGTCGCGTCGTGCTTTCACGTCGTGCCGTCGCGTCGTACCGTCGCGTCGTGCCGTCGTCCGTCGCGTCGTGGCGTCGCGTCGTGCCGTCGCCCGTCGCGTCGTGCCGTCGCCTCTTAAATTACCGTTTCTAAGCACGTACACTGCATGAGGAAGCGACGCACCTTCACACGTCGCGTCGTGCCGTCGTGCGTCGCGTCGTGCCGTCGTACGTCGCGTCGTGCCGTCGCCCGTCGCGTCGTGCCGTCGCCTGTTACCTCGGCGCTTCTAAGTAGACTGCTTGAAGAGGCGACGCACACATTGCCCGTCGCGTTGTGCCGTCGCCCGTCGCGTCGTGCCGTCGCGTCGTGCCGTCGCCCGTCGCGTCGTGCCGTCGCCCGTCGCGTGACTGTATCTTTCTTGGCAATAGGTGGCGCCTTCATTCTTCATGTACCTGTACTGTATTTATGACATGCGTGCCGTGCGGTGAAAGTGTTGCAAATTGCTATGTCGTACAGTTTGTACACGGTTTGTGGGGAGGCCAATTATTAGTGGTTGCGGAGGTCCGACTCAATCAATTTCAAAATACATAGACTATTTTCTGCTTCCGATTGTCAAACAACAAAGCACATATACACGCGATTCTGGGCATATGCTTGAAAAACTAAACAACGTGACATTGAAGCAGGATATCCTATTGATCACATTGGACATTGTGTCCATACGAACTGCCCACAAGATGAGGCAATTGAATCAGTTTGCGATGCACTTGAAGTTGCCGATAACAGTCTGTACTACGCAATACCCAAACCTACAAGAGAACACGCTCGCTGTCTCCTGGAACTTATCATGCTTCGAAACATATTTGAATTCAATGGAAAGTTCTTCAGACAGAAAATTGGCGTGGCTATGGGAAGCGAATGCAGTCCAGAAATATGCGATATAACCCTGTTCAAATATGAACAAGAAATTATTCTCCACATAATCCTTCAATTGCGAGTTACATGATATACAGGGACAACGTCTTAATAATATTTAACGGTAACGAAGACCAAGCCGGTGTTCTCGTCCAAACTCTAAACCAAATTCATCCCACGCTCAAGTTCACGTCAGAGTCAGAGATTTCAAACAGTCAAGTCACCTTCTCGACCTCGTCATCTACAAAGGCGAACGGTTCAAAAAAGAAGGGAAACTGGATACTCGAGTAGCAACCAAAAAAACTGATACCTTTCAGTATCTTGCTCGAGATTCAGCCCACCCTGATATAGTGTTTGGCGGTTTGATTAAGGGAGAATTAATGAGATATGACCGTATATGCACACACTCAAAGAATTTGAGGAGAAGGCTGAATTCTTCAAAGACAAACTTCAAAAACGCGGATACAACCAAGAAGACTTAGCCCTTCTCAAGGGCGGATCCTGGGGGGGGGCCAAAGGGGGCCATGGCCCCCCCCCCCCCAAAAAAACGAAAACCATTTTTTTTTATGTGACATCGCAATAAAAGGCAGGCAATGAGTACACCACCATCTTTTCCTCAAAAAAACATTGGTTAAAGTGGTCAGAAATTGCCTCAGATCGCACCACAGAGCATCTAGAATCCAAAAAAATTGTGTTCTGGATCCGCCTTGGCCCCTTTCTCCAAAAAGGCGAAACTCGCGTGAACTCTAAAAAGCGTGCAAAAACCGAAAAGAATATCCCGCTGGTCTTTGTTTTACCCTACCACCCACAAATTAAACACCCAGCTCTTAAGCAGCCCTTCTGAAAACACTGGAATGATCAGCGATAATGATTTTCTCAGTGCACTCTTTGCGACCCAACCCATCCTGGCATACAAAAACGACAAAAAACATAAAAGATGGCCTGGTCCGATCAAGGATTAACCCATCTCCACCATCCAACCAAGAAAAAAAAAACTTGGATGAGGAGAACGTACAAGTCCTATCGGAACTTCTTGAAGAAACAGAACTAACATAATGGTCATTTAGGCATGGATTTCGAAATAAAAATAAAAAAATAAGGAATCCACTTAATCTGATCATTACAAGAAATGCTAACGCGTAAAATATTCTTAACCATCATTAGCAATAAAGTAAATACGTATAAAAGAATTAAACAAAGGGTGACTGATGAAGTGCGTAAAAAGGGCACAGAAAAATGCACTGTTTCCCCCGACACACAAAAAAGAAAAAACAGTGGCATATTATCACGGTATAAATCAAATCATTAAGTGAACTAGAAACAAAAACCACATGTACACAAACCAGTCCCTGCGTCGCCTAAACACCGGATGAGTTTTTTGAAACTCCCGCTCTCCGGTTATCACCAATCTAATGGGCCCGCTGGCGGGCGAAATATGTGTTGACAAGTTGTAACCACCCATCACCGCAACCCAGCAGTGGAACTGATGTTACTCCCTATAATTATGCGTATTGAATTTCCAAAAAAGAAAAAAACCTTAACAAATACGCTCTAGGCAGTTTAGTCATATACTTACACAGGTATCCATACCAGTGCTTCTAAGTCTTAAATAAACGGAAATCTTCCCTAGCTGGTTGCAAATACAATGTTTTCAAAAAGATTCATCAGCTCGCACTCAAATTTATCATACATCCCATAAAAAGAAAAGATGATGGGAACGGCCCTGCTGATGCTGATAGCAAATCCCATCCTCCTCCCTGTTTTAAACTCTTATTCACGGTGGCAACTGTCTTGGAATGACTTTGGAACTTTCCAACAAGTTATTATTATCAACAGATTGTTCTGAATTTGCTCGCACAAAACCGGTTCTTCCTTGCTATTTCCTAGCCAGAAAACTACTTCTTTTAAAGAAAACACAAGTCTGATAAAAACTTTAATGCATGGTGGCGGCCAAACTCCATTCCACATTAACTAAAATGTAGTGGCGACATGTATGATTACTCCCCTTCCTATTAAACACAAGTACATGAAGAATGAAGCGCGCCACCTATTGCCAAGAAAGATACAGT